>NC_058090.1:60503527-60663407 GCF_014858855.1 Bufo gargarizans
CAGTAAACCATGTACCAGTGGTTTTGGCACTGTGAGCAGGTGCCAGGTCGTGCTGAAAAATGAAATCTTCATCTCCATAAAGCTTTTCAGCAGATGGAAGCATGAAGTGCTCCAAAATCTCCTGATAGCTAGCTGCAATGACCCTGCCCTTGATAAAACACAGTGGACCAACACCAGCAGCTGACATGGCACCCCAGATCATCACTGACTGTGGGTACTTGACACTGGACTTCAGGCATTTTGGCATTTCCCTCTCCCCAGTCTTCCTCCAGACTCTGGCACCTTGATTTCCGAATGACATGCAACAGTCCAGTGCTGCTTCTCTGTAGCCCAGGTCAGGCGCTTCTGCCGCTGTTTCTGGTTCAAAAGTGTCTTGACCTGGGGAATGCGGCACCTGTAGCCCATTTCCTGCACACGCCTGTACACGGTGGCTCTGGATGTTTCTACTCCAGACTCAGTCCACTGCTTCCGCAGGTCCCCCAAGGTCTGGAATCGGTCCTTCTACACAATCTTCCTCAGGGTCCGGTCACCTCTTCTCGTTGTGCAGCGTTTTCTGCCACACTTTTTCCTTCCCACAGACTTCCCACTGAGGTGCCTTGATACAGCACTCTGGGAACAGCCTATTCGTTCAGAAATTTCTTTCTGTGTCTTACCCTCTTGCTTGAGGGTGTCAATGATGGCCTTCTGGACAGCAGTCAGGTCGGCAGTCTTACCCATGATTGCGGTTTTGAGTAATGAACCAGGCTGGGAGTTTTTAAAAGCCTCAGGAATCTTTTGCAGGTGTTTAGAGTTAATTAGTTGATTCAGATGATTAGGTTAATAGCTCGTTTAGAGAACCTTTTCATGATATGCTAATTTTTTGAGATAGGAATTTGGGGTTTTCATGAGCTGTATGCCCAAATCATCAATATTAAAACAATAAAAGGCTTGAACTACTTCAGTTGGTGTGTAATGAATCTAAAATATATGAAAGTCTAATGTTTATCAGTACATTACAGAAAATAATGAACTTTATCACAATATGCTAATTTTTTTAGAAGGACCTGTATATATTATATACTGTATATCATATATATACAAGAGGATGATATACAGTATAACATCTTCTTGTATATAGTGGACCACGCTGATGATATAACCTGGGTATCTCCTGTAAATAAAAATATATATATGTGCAGCTGGTATAAGTTAGTAACTATTACCTGGGCTGGCTCAGGCGGAAAGCTGCTGAATCGACCTGCTGAAAGTCAGTGGCAACTGGCAAGGCTGAATGCTGGAGGCTGGCTGGGCTCAGTGTGGGCTCTGGCTGGCTGAATGAGTGCTGCTCCTGGGCCTGGCTCAGGCTGTCAGAAATGTCTGGCCCGAGAGAGAGAGAACGAGGTGAGGTGGGGTGAGTGACTGTAGTATAGAGACTACTGGGCAAGTGGGCAGTGGCAGACTAGCAGTGGCTCCCGCTCTCCTCTGTTCCCAACTTTCTGCCGGACCTGCAGCGTGGATAACTTTGTGACGTCGCGTAAGCACGCAGTGTGATCCGGACATGCTGCCAGGCCCTGTCCCCTGCTATTGGTACTTAAAGTGACCATGCCTGAGCCGGACCCGCCATCCCATCATCCATAACAACATAAAAAGGGGGACTTCGGGCCGTCCGTCCGGGCCTTGCGCAGGACCAGGAGTCTAAAAACCGGACATCTGGCCACCCTAAGAGCAGCAGTGGCAGAGAGACTGAGGCCAGCAGCAGCCATTTCAGTCAGATTAGAGCCAACACTGCAGAGTGGCTGCTGTTGACCTCAGTGAGTCTCTCTGCCACTGCAGAGAGACCTCATATCAGCCAACTCAGCCCCCATGAGACCTCAGATCAGCCCAAAGACCCCCATGAGCAGCGGACCATGCCATTAGCAGCGGACCACAAGTGCAGGATCTGCCCCCCCCCCCACCCCCGGTATAGATGCGCCACTACATATGGGGTTGAGCGCTTCCTGCTTTTCATTACCACGCCAATTTGTAGTTTATACACTGTGTAGAAGACCCATAACGGTTATTTTGCACCTTGGATTGCTGTGTTGAGCGTCTTAAATGAGGCTCAGCAGTGTTTTTTGTAGCTGGTCTCGGCAAGATCAGCTATTGTTTTGTTTGAATGGTCTATAAGGCATTGCTCCTGGTTAGCCAGAATTCTACTCCACACTGATGAGGGGGTAACATTATTCGGAATAAGCTGTCTGTAGATGGATAACTGTCTTAGGTTTTCCCCTGTCACATCCTTAAAGGTACATTCACACGACCGTATAATTTTATCCACTTCCGATCCACATTCGTTCCGCATTTTGCGGAATAGATGCGGATCCATTCATTCCTATGGGTGAATAAAATGTGCGGACAACATTCAGTATGTTGTCTGCATCCATGTTTACGCATTTTTAGTCCGCAAGAATATGAAGCTTGTACTACTATTGTCCGCACAGATCAGTCCGCAGCCCCATTAATGTTAATTGATCTGCAAATTGCGGATGACATACGAAATGGCACATACCCTTCCGAATACTACGCTACTGTACTTGTGACAGACTTTCAAGCATATATAACATTTAATATGAAGGCGGCGAGCAGCAAGGAATGGGGCAGTGGTCGTGATGCTGATGGTGCACGCAGGGGACGTGGCCCTGGGGGCAGTGAAACTGTGCCTGCTGCCAGAGCACAAGAAAAACAATCATCCACGATACCTAGCTTCATGTCGCAGTTTGGAGGGCGGCGCAGGACACCACTCTTGAAGACAGACCAGTGCGACCAGGTAGTCGGTTGGATTGCAGCAGATAATCCTTTCAGTCGCTTAAGCACCTGTCTTCCACCAAGTCCAGTCTCACTAGCCAAGTGTCTGTTCAACCCTCACTCTGATCCTTCTTCTTTCCACCATGGAGAGTCTGGGAAAACAAGTGATCCCACGCTTGGATATTCCGAGGAGCTCTTTTCAGCGCCATTCCTAGATTTGTCCCTCTCACTAAACACGCTTGAAGAGGGACAGATCTTGTGCCCAAACTTTTGAGCATCCACATGCACAAGAAGATAACGGTGGGGAACAGCAATTACTGTTTAATGAGGTTGATGAAGAGGATGAGACACAGTTATTAATCACTGAGGTGGTGGTTAGGTCAACAAGTCAGGAGGATGACCAGAGTGAGGAAGTGGAAGAGGAGGTGATGGACAATTAAGTCACTGACCCAACCTAGGAAGGTGGCAAGCCGAGTGAGGACAGCAGTACAGAGAGGGAGGGATCTGCTGCACCGCAACAGGCTGAAAGAGGCAGTGGGGTGGCAAAAGGGAGAAGGCGGCCCACACAAAACAGGCCCGCACCTGTTCCCAGGACCACCCCCTTGCGACAATCTACCTTGCCAAGGGGTAGGTGTTCCGCAGTATGGTGCTTTTTTAAGGAAAGTGCGGACGACAAAAGAATAGTAGTTTGCAACCTGTGCCGTACCAAAGTAAGCCGGGTCGTGAACATTAGCAACCTCACCACCACCAGCATGATCCGCCACATAGCATCCAAGCACTGTAATAGGTGGTCTGAACACCTGGGTTCACAATCTGTGTCTGCGGCTCATATCATTGCCTCCTCTTCCCCTGTGTTACGTGCTGGACAATCCCCTGTCAAAGAAGCAGGCCCCATTCCTTCCGCCCTGCAACTGAACCTTCGCAAGCACCATCAGCAACCACATCCACTTCCATGTCCCAGCGCAGCGTACAAATGTCCTTACCCCAGGCATTTAAACGCAAGCGCAAATATCCAGCCACCCACCCACAGTCCATAGCACTAAATGCGCAACTTTCCAAATTACTGGCACTGGAAATGTTGCCATTTAGGCTTGTGGACACTGAGGCCTTCTGCAGCCTAATGTCGGCGGCCGTCCCACGTTACGCAATCCGCAGCCGCCACTATTTTTCAAGGTGTGCCGTGACCGCCTTACACTAAAATGTGTCCCGTAACATCACACGTGCACTGACCAACGCGGGTAATGGGAAGGTCCACTTAGCCACGGACAAGTGCATTCGGTCAGGGATGCTATATTTTCATGACGGCACACTGGGTGAATGTTGTGGAGGCCGGGAGTGAGTCATACCCTCGGATGGCACAGGTGCTACTAACACCAAGGATTGCGGACCCTACATCGATCAGGGTTTCTGCCAGCACCTACATTAGTAACTCCAACCCCCACTTCTCCTCCCTTGCTTCCACTTCCAGCTCTGAATTATCCGCATGCAGCACCAGTCAGCCATCAGTTGGTAGCTGGAAGCAGTGTAGCACTGCAGTGGGGAAGCAGCAACAGGCCATGCTGAAGCTGATATGCTTAGGGGACAAACAGCACACTAGACTGACTAGACTGAGCTGTGACTCTCGCCACTCAACCCACAACCAGGCATGGTTGTTTTTGGCAATGGCCGTAACTTGGTGGCGGCTTTGGAGCTCGGCAAGCTCACACACATCCCATGCCTAGCCCACGTCTTAAACTTAGTGGTTCAGCGGTTTCTCAAAACCTACTACAATTTGCCTGAGCTACTGGTGAAGGTGTGCCGCATGTGTGTGCACATTTCTGCAAGTCATCGACAGCTCCAGCCGGTCTGTCAATGCTGCAGCAGCGCTGGAAATTGCTAGCTCACTGGTTGTTATGCGACGTGAGCACGTCCTGGAACTCGATGTTCCACATGTTGGCCAGGCTTTGTGAGCAGCAAAGGACAGTAGTGGAATACCAGCTGCAACATGGTCGTCGCCTTTCCAGTCAGCTTCCACTATTCACAAGCTGGGAGTGGGCATGGATGTCTGACCTGTGAGGTTTTAAGAAACTTTGAGGAATCAACACAGATGGTGCAGCGATAACGCTATTATCAGTGTAACCATCCCACTTCTGTGTTTACTCAAACGCTCGCTGCACACAATTAAGGACGACGCTTTGTATGTGGAAGAGGTGGAAATGGGGGAAGACATTACACAGGGTGATAGCCAGACCACCCTCATTTCGTCTTCTCAGCGTGAATTGGACGATAAAGAGGAGGAGGAGCAGGAGACGGTTGCCTCCGCTGCAGGTGGTAGTACCCATGAAAGTTTAATTCCATCTGTTCTGCGTGGGTGGGAAGAAAAGGAGGAAGAGGATGAGGAGATAGAGAGTCATCCTCCTGATGACGACAGTGAAGTCTTGCCTGTTGGTACTCTGGCACATATGGCTGAGTTCATGTGACCTGCACGTTATACGCATTTTAGACAACACAGATTACTGGTTGTTCACCCTAATCGACACCCGCTACAAAGAGAACCTCTCATCTCTCATTCCTCCGGTGGAGAGGACGTGCAAAACGGTGCAATAAGAGAAGGTCCTTGTTGAAAAATTGCTCCAAAAATTTAAATCTGACACTGTCGGCGGAGTCCGTAGTTCCTTGGGCAACCGAGGAGGGGAGACAAGGGGAACACACAGCAGTTCCAACAGAGGCAGGGCAACACTCTCCAAAGCCTGGGAGAGTTTCATGACACCCCGCCAGCAGCCTTACCCTGATGCGCGACCTAGTGTCACAAGGAGGGAAAAATTTGGGAAGATGGCAAAGGAGTACGTAGCAGACTGTGTCAGCATCCTCAATGATCCCTCATTGCCTTACAACTATTGGGTGTCCAAGCTGGAAACGTGGCACGAACTGGCGCTCTACACCTTGTTGATGCTGGCTTGCCCTGCCGCCAGCATTTTGTCTGAGTGGGTATTTAGTGCTGCTGGTGGCATTATAACAGAACACACCAATAAGAAATGCTAGGGCTACAGTAGCAAAATATATATGAACGAGGAGAAAAAGTAACTAAGTCTAAATAACTACAAAACACTTGAACAACTCCATAGCAAATTACATAATTAACTTTTATTGAAATACACGCAGAATATAAACAAGATTGGTAAAAATATACAATGTACAGAGCAGCAGGTAAAAACTACACAAGGAGAGAGAGGACAGACCACGGGGGGAGGCTGCAGGGTCAGTGACAATCACAGTAACCAAGAAAAGTAGAAGGGGTAAACAGTTAGCAAAAATAATAGCACCAGTGAAAAATCACCATAGTGCAAATAACCAAGGACTGCAAAAAACTCCATGAATAAGGAGACAATATAAGAAAATATAAGGTAACAAAATACCAAGTGCCGTGATGTGGACCCTGCAGCCATCTCCCACCCAACGCCGTTTCGCCTGTGAAGGCTTCTTCCGGGGATTATAACAGATAAGCGTTAACTTTTATAAAAATAAACAGGTTGACTCTTATAAAACTGAACAAGGCCTGGATTGACCATAACTTCTCGACTCCATCAGAGGAAAGCTGATGAACACATAAAGGCCCTTTAAATGTGTTGTTTTTATATTGTACTGAATACGCTGTATTCCCATGCACCCCTTCAACCACAAACAAGGGTATATGGTTAAATCTTCCTTTTCTCATCCTCCTCTTCCATCATATCAACATGCTTATTCGTCGCATATAATGCCCTCGCATGTAATTTTTTAGAGGGTCAGCTCACCTACAGGCCTTTGCATATAATGTTTTACAGGGTCAGCTCACCTGCAGGCCCTCGCATATAATTTTCTAGAGGGTTATCTTACCAGCAGGCCCTCACCTACAATCTTTTACAGGGTCAGCTCACCTGCAGGCCCTCACATATAATTTTTTAGAGTGTCAGCTCACCTGCAGGCCCTTGAATATAATGTTCTACAGGGTTAGCTCACCTGCAGGCTCTCGCATATAATTTTTTAGATGGTCAGCTTACTAGCAGGCCCTCACCTACAATCTTTTGAAGAGTCAGCTCACCTGCAGGTTCTCGCATATAATGTTTTCCAGGGTCAGCTCACCAGCAGGCCCTCACCTATAATCTTTTACAGGGTCAGCTCACCTGAAGGCCCTCGCATATAATTTTTTAGAGGGTCAGCTCTCCAGCAGGCTCTCACCTAAAATCTTTTAAAGGGTAAGCTCACAGACAGGCCCTCGCATATAATTTTTTAAATGGTCAGTTCACCTGCAGTCCCTTGCATATAATGTTTTACAGGGTCAGATCACCAGCAGGCCCTTACCTACAATCTTTTACAGGGTCAGCTCAACTGCAGAGCCTCAAATATAATTTTTTAGAGGGTCAGCTAACTTGCAGGTCCTCGCATATAATGTTTTTATGCTTTATGAGTGTGGTAGTCCCACTACCTGAACAATTGTACCACAATATGAATGAGGCCCTCCTTTATGTGATATACAGGCTGTATCGGAGTGACTCTTTCCTTGTAATTTTTGGCAGCACTTGCACTTTATCTTCTAGTAAATATACAGAAAAGAATGTTTCCTAACAATTTTTCCTCTAAAATCAATTTTATCTTCGGTTTGAGGCGTATTATTGTCAGTCTGTAAAAGTGGCTTACTACTCGGAAAACATTGTACACAGCAGCGACCTGGGAGTCCAAGATGCATCCAGACATCCTCCACATGCTGTTCCCGAACCATTTCAGTGGTGTTTCTATAAATTTCTGACCTTTTCCTATAAACCAGACTTCAGAGCCTGGATTAATGTTCTGGTTCTCCCATTGACTTCCATTGTGCTTGGGTGCTCGGCAGAGCACCCGAGCATCCTGAGGTGGTCGACACGAACACCTGAGCACTTTGGTGCTCGATCAGCATTAGAGGTCACTGAATAACAATTTTACTGTAGGCCAGTGGAGTACAGGCCCCATAAATTAGGCATTCACCTGACAGAAAAGAACAAGTGATTATGTGGCTGGAGGTACATTAGGCAGTCACTGAATAACAATTTTACTGTAGGCCAGTGGAGTACAGGCCCCAAAAATTAGGCATTCACCTAACAGAAAAGAACAAGTGATTATGTGGCTGGAGGTAAATTAGGCGGTCACTGAATAACAATTTTATTGTAGGCCAGTGGAGTACAGGTCCCCAAAATTAGGCATTCACCTGACAGCAAAGAACACGTGATAATGTGGGTGGAGTTACATTAGGCGGTCACTGAATAACAATTCTACTGTAGACCGGTGGCGTACAGGCCCCAAAATTTAGACATGATTATGTGGCTGGAGGTATATTACACGGTCAGTGGATAACAATTTTACTGTAGGCCAGTGGAGTACAGGCCCCAGAATTTAGGCATTCACCTGACAGAAAAGAACAAGTGATTATGTGGCTGGAGGTGTACATTAGGCGGTCACTGAATAACAATTCTACTGTAGGCCAGTACAGGCCCCAAAAATTAGGCATTCACCTGACAGAAAAGAACAAGTGATTATGTGGCTGTAGGTATATTAGACGGTCTGTGGATAAAAATTTTACTGTAGGCCAGTGCAGGGCCCTAAAATTAGGCATTCACCTGACAGAAAAGAACAAGTGATTATGTGGCTGGAGGTAAATTAAACGGTCAGTGGAAAACAATTTTACTGTAGGCCAGTATAGGCCCCAAAAATTAGGCATTCACCTGACAGAAAAGAACAAGTGATAATGTGGCTGGAGTCACATTAGGCAGTCACTGAATAACAATTCTACTGCAGGCCAGTACAGGCCCCAAAAATTAGGCATTCACCTAACAGAAAAGAGCAAGTGATTATGTTATTGGCGTTAAATTAGGTGGTCACTGAATACCAATTTTACTGTAGGCCAGTGGAGTACAGGCCCCAAAAATTAGGCATTCACCTGACAGAAAAGAGCAAGTGATTATGTGGCTGGAGGTATATTACACGGTCAGTGGATAAATTTTTTTACGTAGGCCAGTACAGTCCCCAGAAATTAGGCATTCACCTGACAGAATGTCACGAGGTAGGAAGGTAGAAAGGAAGAGCACACCCTCGACTGCCACCCTCCAGCCTGTCCCAGCCTACTTGCACCACCCGCCCTAGGTAACGGGGCGCAACTGGGCGACGGTCCCTGACCTGTGTAAGTGCAAGTAGAGAGGATAGAGACAGAGAGGGGAAGCGGATAGCCCAAACAAGAAGTAAGCAACAGGCAGACAGAGAGGAAGACAAAACAAGGTACCCTGAAATGGGAAGGATAAGGCGGGTCAACTAGCCGAGGTCAGTCCAGGAGGTCATGTCAGTACAAGGGAGGAGGTGGGAGACAAATCCAAAAATGAGCCGAGGTCAAAATCCGAGAGGTAGCGTCAATATCAAGGAGCAGGCAGAAGGGTAGTTCGGAAACGAATTATGGTCAATACCAAAGGTCAATAAGATATAATAGTAATAACACGCACAGCCCAAGAGACGAAAATCACAGGCAACCTGTGGCCAGTAAATAGTGGAGGGAAGAGGTCATTTGACGTGGCCAGCGTCACATGACCCCTCCTCCCTGACAGTTGCCGAGCGCCGAGTGCCTAGCTCGGCGCTCAGTCCCACCTGCTCCCTATGGTGACAGGAAACGCCGGCCGCTCCTCCCGGTGAAACTTAGCAATTAACCTGGAAGCATGCATCCTAGACATAGGTGCCCAGGACCTCTCTTCAGGTCTAAAACCTTTCCAGTGGACCAGATATTGAAAGGAGTTTCTAACATCCATGATTCTAGAGATGATTCTCCTGACCCTCAACCTCCACAGGTGGAGGAAGTTTTTTAACAGGAACCACTGGTGACACATATCTCTTAAGTAACGACTTATGAAACACATCAAGTATACGAAGGGAGTCGGGAAGTTTAACTCTAAAAGACACCGGGTTAATAACCTCAATAATATTGTATGGTCCTATGAAACTCGGAATTTCCTAGAACACTGTTTCAAAGAAAGATTCTTAGTCGACAACCACACTTTATCACAGAGTACAAAATTTACCCCCTTGGAACGTTTCTTATTGGCATGTTTACACTGAGTCTCCTGGGCCTTTTCCAGGTTCTGTGCACAGTCTAGAGGTGAAAGAATCTGCCTGCAGGTTGAGTGAGACTATGGAGGAATAAGAGCTAAAGTGAGGATGAAAGCCACTATTACAAAAAAAAGGAGATACCCCCATGGAAGAATTAACCCGATTGTTGATGGCAAACTCTGCCAACGGGAGGTATCTCAACCTAAAAGTTGATTGTGCGTTACATCGCACCTCAGAAAAAGCTCCACTGTCTGATTTAACTGTTCCATCTGCCCAGTAGTCTCTGGATGAAAAGCACACGAAAAGAATAAAGAGATGTTGCATCTTTGACAAAAAGCTCTCCAGAATCCATAAACAAACTGAACACCTATATCAGAGATTATATTTTCAGGGACATCATGCAAACGTACAACATGTTCAATAAACAAAGATGAAAAGTAGAGTTGAATGGACACCTGGATGTTCGGGTTCGGCAGGTTTGGCCGAACTTGAAAAAAAAGTTCGGGTTCAAGACCCGAACTTGACCCCAACCCCCATTGAAGTCAATGGGGACCCGAACTTTTGGGCACTAAAATGGCTCTAAAATTGTCCTGGAAAGGGCTAGAGGGCTGCAAAAGTTATCAAAATGTGCTTAAGAGCATGGCAATTGTTCTGCAAACAAATGTGGATAGGGAAATGACTTAAAATAACATAGAATACAGAGAATTTTAAAATACCAATCTGGATATAGGAGTAGGAGGTTGAGGAGGCGGTGGATGGGTGTATGTGGTGGTGTAGGCTGACTTAGTGGTGTAGGTGGAAGCGGCGGTGAAGGAGGAATAGGTAGCCAACACTGATTTGTGTTATTTTTTAATTGGGGTATCCCCCCAAATATTGGGACATATAACAAAATAAAACTAAGAATAAGTGCACTTGAGTACAAGAATGGATGGTTGAGGCTGGTATCTATTCTGCACAAGGTACGGACAAGTCCTGTGGGATCCATGCCTGGTTCATTTTAATAAACATAAGCTTGTCCACATTGGCTGTGGCCTGTGATAATGCTCTCTGCTGTGCTAAACACATGTTCACACTATACACTGGCTGCAGGGCAGGTCAGCACCTCCAAGGCTGACAAAGCTTTTCCACATTTGGGCCATGCTAACCCTGCCTTCTCAGGTGCTGGCGGTGCCCCAGCTGTGTTGGCGACCTCTTCCTCCTCCTCTGCCTTCGCCTTGTGCTTCCACTGTGCCCCCGAGTCCAGGTGGGAATGCTATCATCAGCGTGCGCTTGTAGTCGCACATCTTCCGATCAGTAACAGATGTTTTCACTAAATTTAGTTCCATGTCAGCAATGCAGAGCAGGGGATCATTCACGGCAAAATAGGGTTCATGTCACCCAGCAATAGAACAGAGGATTTTGAGAGATATAGGCCCCTGTCACCCAGGCACAGCAGGGGTTCATTCACGGCAAAAGGGGGTTCATGTCACCCAGCAATACAACAGAGGATTTTGAGAGAATTAGGCCCCTGTCACCCAGGCACAGCAGGGGTTCATTCACAGCAAAAGGGGGTTTATGTCACCCAGCAATACAACTGAGGATTTGGAGACATTTAGGCCCCTGTCACCCAGGCACAGCAGGGGTTTGTAAACGCCAAAAATGGTAAAATGTCACCCGACAATCGAAATTCAGAATTTTTTCAATTTAGGGCACTATAATTTGCACTTTTTTGAATTAAAAAGGCTCTAAAATAGTCCTTGAAAAGGCTAGAGGGATGTAAAAGGCAGTAAAATGTGCTTAAGAGCATGGCAACTGCTCTGCAAACAAATGTGGATAGGGAAATAACTTAAAATGAAATAAAATAACAAAAAATTGCAAATTATTAACCTGCAACTCAGAGAAGGAGGTGGATATGGAGTCTGAGGTTGAGGAGGCGGTAATCGTGGTGTTGTAGGTGGAGGCAGCAATGGAGGAGGAACAGGTAGCCAACAATGTTTTTTTATTTTTTATTGGGTAGGTAGCCCCCAAAATATTGGGACAAATAAAAAAAAATAAAACAAAGAATCATTGCATTTGACTTGAGTACAAGAATGTATGTTTGATGGTGGTATAAATGTCTAATATGCACAAGGTACAGACAAGTCTTGTGGGATCAAAGCCTGGCTTATTTTAATGAACGTGAGCTTGTCCACGTTGGCTGTGGACAGGCGGCTGCGTCTGTCTGTAATGACGCCTCCTGCCGTGCTAAATACACGTTCAGAGAGTACACTGGTGTCACGGAATGTGTACAGGAAACAAGACACAACACAAAATGAATATATGACTCATTGGATCCAAAACTAAGGAACAAAAAGGGAGACCCCATCATAAGACCTGGCTCTCTCCCTAACTGCTCAGCCTATGCGAAAATCCCAATGGTAGATGATCGCATATCCTCGTACCTCGACTGTTTACCACCTGAACACCCTACAATAGTGAGGGGACACGACCACCGGCTCCCTACACTAGATACGGAGGGAGTCAGGTCACCTGGGATCCAGCAAACAGAAAAACACAAATGAATGCACAACACTTATCTTGTAGAAGACTGGGAAGTAGGATCAGCATGCACACACACTCCAGGAACTAATATAAACCGCACACTGATGCACTATGCGGAGGAATTTAAAGGGATGCAATCAGTACAACTACATGACAGCTGAGAGAGGCAAAACAAAGGAAGCTCAAGGAGGAGGTTCTGAAAGGCATCTGTCAGAGCTTCTCAGATGTCTCGTAGTGACAGTACCCCTCCTTCTACGAGTGGACTCCGGACACTCAGAGCCCACCTTCTCAGGATGGGACCTATGGCAAACCCTGATGAGACGAGTGGACTTAATGTCCGTCACTGGGACCCAATCATCTCCTCAGGACCATAACCCTCCCAATGAACGAGGTACTGGAGAGAACCGCGGACAACACGAGAATCCACAATCCTAGAGACCTGAAATTCAAGATTACAATCAACCATAATCGGAGGAGGAGGCAAAGACGAGAGTACAATGGGTTGGACATAATGTTTTAATAAGGACTTATGAAAAACATTATGAATCTTCCAAGTCTGAGGAAGATCAAGACGGTAGGCAACAGGATTGATGACAGACAAGATTTTGTAAGGCCCAATATACTTAGGACCCAACTTCCAGGAGGGAACCTTCAATTTGATATTCTTAGTAGACAACCACACCAGATCACCAACATTCAGGTCCGGACCAGGCACACGTCTCTTATCTGCCACACGCTTATATCTCTCACTCATGCTCTTTAGATTATCCTGAATCTTTTGCCAAATAGATGACAAAGACGAGGAGAATCTGTCCTCATCAGGTAAACCAGAAGACCCCTCTCCAGAGAATGTCCCAAACTGCGGATGAAACCCATATGCACCAAAAAATGGTGACTTATCAGAGGACTCCTGACGACGGTTATTTAAAGCAAACTCAGCAAGGGACAAAAAAGAACACCAATCCTCCTGATTCTCCGCCACAAAACAGCGCAGATATGTCTCCAGATTCTGATTGACGCGCTCTGTCTGACCATTCGACTGCGGGTGGAAAGCAGAAGAGAATGACAACCGAACCCCCAAGCGAGAACAGAAAGCCTTCCAGAATCTGGAAACAAACTGCGTGCCCCTATCAGAGACTATGTCCGAAGGAATACCATGCAATTTGACAATGTGATCAATAAATGCATGTGCCAGCGTCTTAGCATTGGGCAAGCCAGAAAAAAGGATGAAATGCACCATTTTGCTAAAACGGTCCACCACCACCAGAATCACAGTCTTCCCCGAGGAACGAGGCAGGTCCGTTATGAAGTCCATGGACAGATGTGTCCAAGGACAGGAAGGAATGGGTTAGGGAAGGAGAGGACCTGATGGCCGTGAATGAGGGACTTTGGCACGAGCGCAGGTCTCGCAGGCTGCCACAAAACCCTTAACCGACTTACGAAGCGCCGGCCACCAGAATCTCCGAGTCATGAGATCCACTGTGGCTCTTGCCCCCCGGGTGCCCAGCAAGGACCGTATCGCGGTGTTCCTTAAAAATCTTTTGTCTTAAAGCGAGAGGCACAAACAACCTCCCAGGAGGACATAGATCAGGAGCCTCTGACTGGGCTACCTGCACCTCTGCCTCCAATTCAGGAAAAAGAGCAGAGACCACCACACCTTCAGCCAAAATGGGACCCGGGTCTTCAAAATTCCCACCTCCCGGAAAACAACGTGACAGGGCATCTGCCTTCACATTCTTAACCCCAGGGCGGAACGTGACAACAAAATTAAACCTTGAAAAGAACAAAGACCATCTGGCCTGTCTCGGGTTCAGACGCTTGGCTGACTCCAAGTAGGCCATTTTTATGGTCAGTAAACACGGTAATAGGGTGTCTGGCTCCCTCTAGCCAATGGCGCCATTCCTCAAAAGCCAACTTGATGGCCAACAACTCCCTATCTCCCACATCGTAATTTCTCTCTGCGGAGGAGAGTTTCTTCAAGAAAAAGGCACACGGTCGCCATTTGGCAGGAGAGGAACCCTGAGACAAGACCGCACCCACAGCCACCTCAGAAGCATCAACCTCAACTATGAAGGGTAGAGAAAAAGCAGGTTGTACCAAGATTGGAGCGGAAGCAAAACTCTCCTTGATATTAGAAAAGGCCTTACGCGCCTCTACCGACCAGGAAGAAAAATCTACCCCCTTTCTGGTCATATCAGTGAGTGGTTTAACAACAGAGGAATAATTCAAAATAAACTTCCTGTAATAATTGGCAAAGCCCAAAAAACGCATCAGTGCCTTCTGATTCTCAGGAAGCTCCCACTCAAGCACAGTGCGGACCTTCTCGGGGTCCATGCGAAAACCAGAAGCGGAGAGGAGAAACCCCAGAAATTGAATTTCTGGAATTGCAAACACACATTTTTCCAGTTTTGCGTATAATTTATTCTCCCGCAGGATGAGCAAGACCTGACGTAAGTGTTCCATATGAGTTTTGAAATCAGAAGAAAAAATCAAAATGTCATCCAAATACACTAATACAAATTTCCCCATTAAATGATAATAAATAGTGCTCACGAAATGCTGAAAAACGGCTGGAGCATTCAACAAAACAAAAGGCATAACCAAATTCTCAAAATGGCCCTCAGGGGTATTGAAGGCCGTCTTCCATTTGTCTCCTTCTCTGACCCTGACCAGGTTGTATGCCCCTCTTAGATCTAATTTGGAAAAAACTTTAGCCCCAACAATCTGGTTAAACAGGTCCGGGATCAGAGGAAGCGGATAAGGGTCACGAATTGTGATACTGTTCAGCTCCCTGAAATCCAGACAAGGTCTTAAAGAACTATCTTTTTTCTTAACAAAGAAAAAACCAGCGGCAACAGGTGACTTCGAGGGTCGTATGTGTCCTTTTCTCAGACTCTCAGAGATATAAGCACGCATAGCGACCCTTTCAGGTTGGGAGAGATTGTATAAACGAGATTTAGGCAGCTTGGCGCCTGGGATGAGATTAATAGGGCAATCGTACTCCCTGTGCGGGGGCAAATCCTGAACTCCACTCTCAGAGAAGACATCCGAAAATTCAGAGAGAAATGATGGTACAGTCTTAGTAGAAACCTCAGAAACAGATGTCGTGAGGCAATTCTCTCTGCAAAATTCACTCCAGCCATTTATTTGCCTCGCTTGCCAATCAATGGTGGGGTTAGGTTTAGTGAGCCAGGGTAGCCCCAACACTAGAGGAGTAGGCAATCCGCTAAGGATGAAACATGACACATCCTCAACATGAGCATCACTCACAATTAAACGGATATTGTGAACTATGCCCTTTAATGATTTCTGAGAAAGTGGAGCGGAATCAATAGCAAAAACAGGAATATCCTTTCCCAAAGTACATATATGGAAACCATGAGTTATCGCAAATTGATTATCAATGAGATTGACAGCTGCTCCACTATCTACAAAAATCTCACAAAAAATGTTCTTGCTCTCTAGCGCCACCCTGGCAGGCAGGACAAAACGGGAACTACAAGCAAACGAAAAACCTTCAATTTCCGCCTCAACCCTGCCAATGTTAACAGATGGAACATTTTTAAAGGATTTTTTCCTTCTTGTTTCTTTATTACTCCCAAAAAACTGCCTGAATCTCCTAGAGGGACAAACATTTGCCAAATGATTTATACCTCCACAACAAAAACAAACCTTCCCATGCGGGCTGAATCTTCTATTGTCAGAGGCAATCAACCCCAGCTGCATGGGCTCCTGCTCAGAAGGGGTTGACAGCGACTGAGACCCCTGCGCACAGAATGAGACCGCTGCACTGTCCTGGGATTGAGTATGACAGGAAGGAGTGATCTCTCCTCTCTCTCTAAGATGCCTGTCAATATGAACGGCCTGAGACATAGCAGAGTCCAAGGAGGTAGGCCTCTCATGAAAGGCAAATGCATCTTTCAATCTCTCTGAAAGACCATGGCAAAATTGACTTCGGAGTGCAGTATCATTCCAGCCAGTATCAGCTGCCCATCTCCGAAATTCTGAGCAGTATATCTCTGCGGATTGTTTACCCTGGCATAATAGACGTAGTCTAGACTCAGCCAGAGCAATACGATCCGGATCATCATATATCTGACCCAGGGCTAAAAATAATTCATCCACTGAACGGAGGGGCCGTGCCCCCTCCGGCAGCAAAAAGGCCCAGGACTGAGCGTTACCCCTGAGCAGCGATATAATGATCCCCACCCTCCGTTCCTCATCACCAGAGGAATGGGGAAGAAGGCGAAAATGGAGTTTGCAAGCCTCTCTAAAATGCACAAAATTCTCACTACCCCCGGAAAACGTATCCGGGAGCGAGATCTTAGGCTCAGAACAAACTCCATGAACGCCAGCTGAACCGGTCACTTGAAGCTGAGAAAACGTCCTGCAGAAATCAGCTACCTCCAATGAAAGACCCTGAAGGCGTTCAGCCAAAAGTGAAACCGGATCCATGCTTGAGACGGTTTTGGCGGCTTATAATGTCACAGACGGTGTACAGGAAACAAGACAAAGCAACATGCATATATGACTCACTGGATCCAAAGCTAAGGAACCAAAAGGGAGACCCCTACACAAGACCTAGCACTTTCCCTGGCTGCTCAGCCTATGCAAAGATCCCAAAGGTGGATGGTTGCATATCCATGTACCTAAACTATATAACCGCTGAAAACCCTACAATAGTGAGGGGACACGACCACCGGCTCCCTACACCAGACACGGAGGGAGTCAGGGTCACCTGGGATCCAGCAAACAGAAAATAACAGATAAATGTACAGCACTTAACTTTGTAGCAGACTGGGAAACAGGATCAGCATGCACACACACTCCAGGAAGCAGTATAAGCCGCCCAGTAAAGCATTATGGGGAGGAATTTAAAGGGAAGCAATCAGTCCAACTACATGACAACTGAGAGAGGCTAACGAGATGAGGAACTGAATACCACAACAAAATAAACTCAAGGAGGAGGTTCTGAAAGGCCTCTGTCAGAGCTTCTCAGCTGTCTGGTTGTGACAATATGAGAGGTTTTTTTTACCCCAGTATGCCAAAGCCGTATTTATGGCCTAAATGTGACAGTCACTTATGCACGTGTATTCCCAGATGTGCAGTATATGAGAGGCTTTTTTCACCCCAGTATGCAAAAGCCGTATTTATGGCCTAAATGTGACAGTCACTTATGCATGTGTAATCCCAGATGTGCAGTATGTAAACAAAAAGCTGTATTTCTGTCGTAAATGTGACAGTGACTTATGCATGTGTAATCACAGATGTGCAGTATATTACAGGCTTTTTTTTACCCCAGTAACCAAAAAGCTGTATTTCTGTCGTAAATGTGACAGTGACTTATGCATGTGTAATCACAGATGTGCAGTATATTAGAGGCTTTTTTCACCCTAACCAAAAAGCTGTATTTCTGTCCTAAATGTGACAGTGACTTATGCATGTGCATTCACAGATGGGCAGTATATTAGAGGCTTTTTTCACCCTAACCAAAAAGCTGTATTTCTGTCCTAAATGTGACAGTCACTTATGCACGTGTAATCCCAGATGTGCAGTATATGAGAGGCTTTTTATACCCCAGTATGCCAAAGCCGTATTTATGGCCTAAATGTGACATTAACTTATGCACGTGTAATCCCAGATGTGCAGTATATTAGAGGGTTTTTTCACCCCATCTAAAATGCTGTATTTATGTCCTAAATGTGACAGTCACTTATGCTTGTCTAATCCCAGATGTGCAGTATATTAGAGGGTTTTTTCACCCTAACCAAAAAGCTGTATTTCTGTCCTAAATGTGACAGTCACTTATGCATGTGTAATCCCAGATGTGCAGTATATGAGAGGCTTTTTTCACCCCAGTATGCAAAAGCTGTATTTGTGGCATAAATGTGACAGTCACTTATGCACGTCTAATCCCAGATGTGCAGTATGTAACCAAAAAGCTGTATTTCTGTCCTAAATGTGAAAGTGACTTATGCACGTGTAATCACAGATGTGCAGTATATTACAGGCTTTTTTCACCCCAGTAACCAAAAAGCTGTATTTCTGTCCTAAATGTGACAGTCACTTATGCTTTTCTAATCCCAGATGTGCAGTATATTACAGGGTTTTTTAACCCCAGTATGCCAAAGCTGTATTTCTGGACTTGCAGATAGCCTATGCTGGTGCACTATCGTTGCATAAAATGGCTGCCGATCAGGTATTGATATTGATGAAATGAAGAAAAAAAAGTTCCTTTTTTAGCAGTAGTTGGCTCAGGGCAGGCTTAAAAAAATGGTGCACTGCACCCACAAAACACTTTTTCTGTAGATCGCTGAGTTTTTGATATGATCGCTCCCTGATCTTTCCCTCACAGCAGCTGCAGCCTCTCCCTACACTAATCCGAGCAGAGTGACAGGCGGCGCTAAGTGACTCCAGCTTAAATAGAGGCTGGGTCACATGCTGCAGTTGGCCAATCACAGCCATGCTAATAGTAGCCATGGCTGTGATAGCCTTTTGGGGCAAGTAGTATGACGCTTGTTGATTGGCTGCTTTGCAGCCTTTCAAAAAGCACCATAAAAATCGCCGAACACCGAACCCAAACCCAAACTTTTACGTAAATGTTCGGGTTCGGGTCCGGGTGCCGAAAGACCTAAAGTTCGGTACGAACCCAAACTTTACAGTTCGGGTTCGCTCAACTCTAATGCTAAGGTCTTCGCATCAGGAGCTTACTTAAGGGAACAAAATGCACCATCTTGCTAAAACGGTCAACCACTACCCAAACCACTGACTTCTCCTCAGAGGGGGGCACGTCAGAAATAAAATCCATGGAAATGTGTGACCATGGCTTGCAGGGAATGGATAGTGGTTGTAGTTCACCGGTGGGATGTGTTCTCTTAGATCTGGCACATACATCACAAGCCAAAACATAAGACCGTACATCCTCAGACAAAGTGGGCCACCAGAAAGACCTCAGCAGCAATTCCTTAGTGGCAGCGATGCCTGGATGACCACACAGCATGGATTCATGACATTCATCCAATAATCGAAAACGAAAATGCTCAGGAACGAATAACTTATCTGATGGTGTTTGTGGAGGAGCAAGTTGCTGTGCCCGTTGAATCTCAGAGGAAAGATCCACAAAAAATCGCTGCCACAAAGATTCTTGCCGACAAGATAGGTTCAGGAGGGGTGTTTGTAGGTTGGACGGCATTAAAACTCCGGGACAAGGCATCTGCTTTAATATTTTTACTTCCTGGTCTGAAAGTAACAGAAAAGTTAAAATGAGTAAAAAACAGGGCCCACCTGGCTTGCCTAGGATTAAGGCGTTTGGCCGCCTCAAGAAACACTAAATTCTTATGATCTGTAAGAACAGTAATACAGTGTTTAGCCCCTTCTAAAAAATGCCCATTTTATGGCCAGAAACTCACGGTTTCCAATATCGTAATTTCTCTTCGAATGACAGAACTTTCGAGAGAAGAAGGCACACGGTCTTAAATTAGTGAAGTTGGAAGACCCCTGAGAAAGAATGGCCCCCACACCTTCCTCCGCGGCATCCACTTCCACCACAAAAGGTTCCTCAGGATCAGGCTGAACCAAGACTGGGGCCATTTGAAAACAATTTTAGTATCAAAGGCCTGGCAGGCCTCCAACCAGTTGACAATATCAGAACCTTTCTTAGTCAAATCCGTAAGGGGCTTGGCAATAAAATAATTTTTTTAAATTAATTTACGGTAAAAATTGGCGAATCCTGAAAAGCGTTAGACTGCCTTTAAGGAGGATGGTCTTACCCAGTCTTGGATAGCCTGAACCTTACTGGGATTCATTTTAAATGAATGTGGAGTAAGAATATACCCGAGATAGGGAATCTCTTGCACTCCAAACGCACATTTTTCCAATTTAACAGACAGATGATTCTCTCTGAGGATTTTAAGAACCAATCTGATGTGAGACACATTATTATCCCAGTCAGGTGAAAAGACAAGAATATCGTCGAGGTAAACGATCATAACTTTGCTGATAAGTTCTCTAAAAATGTCATTCATGAAATTCTGAAATACAGCTGGGGCATTGCAAAGACCGAACGGCATAACAAGATACTCAAAGTGTCCCTCTGGAGTGTTAAAAGCAGTTTTCCATTAATCTCCCTCCTTAATACGAATCAGGTTATAAGCCCCCCTCAAATCGAATTCAGAAAACCAAGAAGCACCCAAAATCTGGTTGAATAAATCAGGAATCAACGGGATGGAATATTGATTCCTAATAGTAATCTTATTCAGGTTTCTATAGTCAATGCAGGGCCTGAGACCACCGTCTTTCTTCTTAACGAAAAAGAACCCTGCTCCCAGGGGAGAGGTGGAGGGCCTGATATGCTCCTTCTTGAGACTTTCCTGGGTATAGTCTCTCATGGCACTGTGTTCAGGACCGGAAAGATTGCAAATCTGTCCTTTAGGAAATTTGGACTCGGGAACCAAGTCAATAACACAGTCATAAGACCTATGGGAGGGAGAGTGTCGGTCTCAGTAGTGGAAAAAACATCAGAATAATCAGCAATAAAATGAGGAATGACGTCCGATGAAACCCCAGCTTGAACTACAGTTAAGCAAGAACTGCAGTTGGGCCCCCATTTCTCTAACTCGCCCGAACTCCAGTTAATGACCGGGTTATGCTGTTGAAGCCAGGGCATGCCAAGGACTACCTGAACAGGAAGATTCTCTAAAACAAAGAAAGAACATTTCGCTGAGTGGCAGATCCCTACAGACAGGTTAACCTTGGGAGTATGGAATCTTACCGCGCCTCCCAGCAGGGGGGTAGAATCGATAGAGACAATTTTAATATAGGAATCCCCATCTGTTCAACAAATTTGAGATCAATTAAAACTTAAAGCTGACCCTGAATCCACAAAAGCACTTCCTGACCCCTTTAAGACCCCAAAGGCAATTGAAACTGGCAGCAATAGTTTGCTTCTTACCACCTCCGGGAGTACTTTGTCCTTGGATCCCTCTGACTTGGACAATATTCCGGAAGGAGGAGCCTTAGGACACTGACTGACCCAGTGTTCGGGATCGCCACAATAAAAACAAGAGCCCCGACAGCGGCGTAGTTCTCTTCGTGTCATCCCGAGCTGCATGGGCTCGTCCAACTGGGCCTCCATCCTGGGTTCAATAGGAGAAGCCTTCAGGTTTAAGAAGGGTATGAGGGGAAAACAAATGCTTCCGCTGTCTCTCTCTAATTCGTCTATCTAGTTGGATAGAAACAAATTGGTGGGTGTGGACCAATGGACAGTCAGCTGCGGTGCCCTTAATAGGACAGGTTCAAAGTCCTTAATACAAAGTAGAAAAAGGTTTAACGGGTACCGCGCTAATTTGTAAAGCAGTATACAGGATCAAGAACCAGAAAGCAACGTGCCAAATTCGTATGATGCACAAACGAAAAATTCCAAATCCATAAACAATAATATACAGGCGGATCTCACACTTCCATATGAACCATGCGAAGGTTCATATGGAAGTGTGAGATCCGCCTGTATATTATTGTTTATGGATTTGGAATTTTTCGTTTGTGCATCATACGAATTTGGCACGTTGCTTTCTGGTTCTTGATCCTGTATACTGCTTTACAAATTAGCGTGGTACCCGTTAAACCTTTTTCTATCTAGTTGGATGGCTAGCATCATGGTCTCTTCTATAGAGTCAGGACTGGGGTAACAGACCAGCATATCTTTTAACCTCTCAGTCAAGCCTGCCCTAAACTGACATTTGAGCGCTGGTTCATTCCAGCCCGAGGGAACGCACCACTTGCGGAACTGAGTGCAATAATCTTCCACAGGACGATCCCCCTGGGTAAGGGCCTTAAGATTAGATTCTGCCACAGAGGCTTGGTCAGGATCATTGTAAAGAACCCCTAATGCCTGGAAAAAGAGGTCAACAGAATTCAGACAAGGAGAATCTAGCAGCAAGGAAAAGGACCATTTCTGGGGGTCCCCTTGAAGCAGAGAAATGATAATACCAACCCTCTGTTGGTCAGGACCGGAGGAGTGGGGTCGTAGTCAGAAATAAAGTTTGCAGCTTTCCTTGAAAGCTAAAAAACTCCAGCGGTCACCCGAAAACCGATCAGGTAATTTAATATGTGGTTCCACCTAAATAGCGGCGGGAGCAAGAATGGGGGGTGTTCGGGCGACCTCCTGAACCTGTAACCTCCCCCCTAGCTCTTGCACAATTTGAGCAAGACCCTGCACATGTTCGGTGAGACTTTGCAGAGGGTCCATGCTAATTAGGCCTGTGATTCGGTCACGAGGTAGGAAGGTAGAGAGGAAGTGCACCCCCTCGACTGCCACCCTCCAGCCTGTCCCTGCCTACTTGCACCACCCGCCCTAGGTGACGGGGCGCAACTGGGTGACTGTCCCTGACCTGCGTAAGTGCAAGTAGAGAGGATAGAGACAGAGAGGGGAAGCGGAGAGCCCAAACAAGAAGTAAGCAACAGGCAGACAGAGAGGAAGACAAAACAAGGTACCCTGAAATAGGAAGGACAAGGCGGGTCAACTAGCTGAGGCCAGTCCAGGAGGTCATGTCAGTACAAGGGAGGAGGCGGGAGACAAATCCAAAAACGAGCCAAGATCAAAATCGAAAATGACGAGAGATAGCGTCAATATCAAGGAGCAGTCAGAAGGGTAGTCAGGAAACCAATTAAGGTCACTACCAAAGGTCAATAAGATATAATAGTAATAACACCCACAGCCACAAAAGACAAAAATCACAAGCAACCTTCGGCCAGCAGGTTGCCTGTTTAAATAGTGGAAGGAAGGAGTCATGTGACAGTAGCCGAGCACCGAGTGCCTAGCTCAGCTCTCAGCCCCACCTGGTCCCTATGGTGACAGGAAACCCCGGCCGCTCCTGCAGGAGGAGTGCGGCCAGACGTACCGCGTCCCCCGTCACCATGACAACCGGGATGCCGAGAACTTGGGAGCGCAGCCGAACGCAGCGAGTGTCCTGGCTGCCGTGAGATCGGGGTCACTGAATAACAATTTTATTGTAGGTCAGTGGAGTACAGGCCCCAAAATTTAGGCATTCACCTGACAGAAAAGAACAAGTGATTATGTCTCTGGAGGTATATTGGACGGTCAGTGGACAACAATTTTAATGGAGGCCAGTACAGGCCCCAAAAATTAGGCCTTCACCTGACAGAAAAGTACAAGTGATTATGTAAAGCCGATCCGGGATGGTTCTTATTGGGAGCAGCCAAAGAGCAGGGTGGGTGGCTGTTCCCCACGTTCCAGGCCAGGTTTTAGGCTAGGAATAAAAACCCAGTCAGCAGTCACAGCAGGGTGTGGATTACCCTGCATTTTCATAGTTGAGCTGTGAAGCACTGTGGTCTTAGGTTCCTACCAGTTGGTAGCGTGCTGGAGAGCCGCACACTGAAAATCAAGCGCCCTAAAGCCTGCTGTGGACGGCTGTGGATTGACATGGAAAAAACTGTCCGCCAGGTGACACGTTTGTGCTGTGGACTTTATGTGGTGTGAATTAACACCAGGACTCTGCACAGTGTTGATTTTTGTGTGAATAAACACTGAACTTTAGCTTTATTACCGTGTTCTTGCCTGTACTGTGTCCGCTTACCCTGCCTACCAGAGCAAATCCCTACAATATATATATAATTGATATTGCATACCTCCCAAGTGTGCTTATTGTTTAGCCTTGTCCCTCTGTCCCTCTTTGATTCTTAAAGGGGTTGTCCAGGTTCTGAGCTGAACCCGGACAGGTTATGTACCGTACTCTCCATTGGGCTGCTAGGCAGTGGCTTCAACACAGCATTTACCCCAGTTATGTCACTGATGGGCGTGCTTTAACGCTGCCCTTGCCTAAAAACGCCCGGAAGTTTGTTAATTAAAAGAGCCTTTGCTCTGCATGTTAACATCATGGAGGCTCCATGCTTGAAATTCTGGGTATGTCCTGGTTCAGCTCTGAACCCGCAAAACCTGTCCCTCTTTTTTTAATGCCCAATTAATGCTTAATTGTGCATTTACAAAATTACTTCTTACCAAAGTGTCTTTATGTTTTCAAGCTGCATATTTTACCTTAACTGCAGTACCTTTAAATATATATAATCTGATGATTGATATGCTAATATTTATAAAGGAAAAAAATTGTCCCTGGGGCTCCAAATGCTGTAAAAAAAAAATTAAACTTATACTCACCTAACCATTCCACTGCAGCTGCTGTTCAGTCGCTGTTAGATGCGTAACATAATTTGAAAAAAAAATTCTTGCTTCAAATATTGTCCATTTTCTATGTTTGGATGTATGATATAGCACAGTATTTTATATGTTCTTTGATTTTTTTTATTTTTCTGCTAAAGGGAACCTGTCATCAACGTTATGCTGCCCATACTAACGGCAGAATAAAGTAAAGACAGGTGAGTTGATTTTAGCTGTCTGTCATTTAAAAGTTAAAAGTAAGTCGTTGCCGAGAACCAACATCACAATCATTGCAGACTGGGCTTGGAAAAGAGTGAAAAGTCTCATGGTTATTTATAAATTCCTGCCCAACTGCTGATGATTGACTGTCTTCTACCTAGTTTTCTCCCTTTCACTCTAGGAGAGAACTGCCAATCATCAGCAGATAGACGGGGAGAGGAGGAGATTATGAATAACTCTGACTCTTCTCAAGTAGATTTGACTTTTTTTAAGGCCTATGCTGCAATGATTATGATGCTGGTTCTCAGCAACAAATTACAACTTTTAGGTCATGAGCGACAGACTGCTGAAATCAGCATTTCTGTCACTATTTTATGCTGCCCTCAGTGAGGTCAGCATAAAGTTGATGACAGGTTCCCTTTAAAACTAAGTGGAATTCGTGTAGAGATCAATTCAGCCGTGAATTAAATTCCTCAAAAGGACATAGTGGTTATGGGAAATCCAAACAAAAAACATATATGTACACCAAGGACATACAGTTCCTTTCATCTATTACCTGCGACCGCAAGTTATCGTTTACTTTAATATTGAAAATATTACAGATGTTGATCTAAAAATGATTACCTATTAGCATAGATCATGACCATATGCTTTTCTGGGGTATGACAACCGTGACACCACCAATCAACTGTTTGAGAAGGCAGCGGCACTACAGTAGCGCTGTGGCCTTTTTTCTATTTCACTCAGACCCATTGATACTTGTAATGATGTCACTAGGCAAGAGCGAAAATGAGAGAAGGCCGTAGCTTTATTCTAAGGTAAAAATCAACTTTTGTCAGCTGCAGGGGTGGGAGGGAGGGTGATTTTTTTCCCTGCAGCTTACACTCAGACAGTACAGTGCAGCTGTCTTAGAGTGAGCTGTTCAAAAGGACACACCCCCGATCCAGTTAAGGCCACTGTTAAAGAAGCGGGCCACTGTGGAGGTCACTGTCAAGAGGGTGGTATGCTGTGAAAGTCACTGTTAAAGTGGAAGGCTGCTGTAAAGGTCAGTTAAGGGGGTGAGCTGCTGTGGAGGTCTGTAGATATTAAGGAGCAGACACCACCACCGCCGCCGCCACCATCCTGCCCTAAACCTGATGGACAACAAAGGGCAGAAGAAACTGCCGAAATTAGAGGACCTGAGGAAGAAACTTATCAGGAGACCTCACCTCAAGGGCCAACCCAGTGGCACAGCAGACGAAGAAAGGGAAGAATCGCTCAGCAACCAGCCTCTTGTATGGCAATGAGACTTTTTTACTTCTCAAGTATTTGAATATCTGAACATCCATAAATCTGAGACCCCAGAGGGTGTTACGCAGCCTGGCCTCTTGTTTAAGTAGAATCCCTCCAGAACGGCATATGATGGTCCTCGATGTATTGTTGTCTGTCCTGTATTTGATTGAAGGGGATAATATGCCCCTTGAGATGATACATTGATGACCTAAAAATGTGTCAGCCACATTTGTCATCTCAACCGAGATCTACTATTCCTTCAACCCAAACCATGTCTCAGCATGCAGTGCCTCCCTAGACATTCCCAAGCTTTTCCACTACAAGTAGTGTACAGGCCAAGCGGTCCGTATACATGTTTTTTTATTTATTTCATTTATTTTTGTTTATAAAAAATTTCTTAAACTCATCTTTTTTCTTCGCATTTTTTATTAATATAATAGTATTTATGTTAGTGAAATTTCTTCTGCAGGTAGATGATATTTAGAGATAATATATAAATGTGGATAGGCAAAACTGTTTGCTGTCTTAATATTACATTACACCTTTCACTATGCCAAAAAGAGTTGTATAAATAGGTAAATGAGACAGGCCTGCTGGGCCGTCCCCCTCCACATAATGCCCCTTTTTTTTTACACTTGCCTGAGTGGGGAGAAGTAGTATTAGTGGTGCAACTAGCCATGCAGTGCTATTCACATTTTTCATTTTATGACATCCACGGTTTATAGTAGGAATAGTAAATATAAGAATACAAAGGGGCTTCTCATTACATCAACCTATATTTACTTAGTTTAAAAAAATATATAATAATCTAAAATGGCTGATGACAATGTGGTATTTTTGTAATTTAGTACAATAAAAACTCTAAATATTTATATTAAAATATTTCATGGTCTATTTTTTTAATTGTTTATTCCAAAAGCGCTTATAGGCCATGAAAAATTGTAATAAATATTTTTTTTTTTATTATTACAAATAATACCCCAGCCCGCAAGCCAACATCAAGGGTCCACATTCTCTTGTGAGTCCCTACACTATCACTAAAAATAAAAAGGGAACTACAGTTGCAAGAAAAAGTATGTGAACCCTTTGGAATGATATGGATTTCTGCACAAATTGATCATAAAATGTGACACATGCGGTCACAGGGAGCAGGCAGTTCCGAGAACAGCCCGATGAAGGCTGTTCTCGGAACTGCCTGCTCCCGGTGACCGCATATCTTTCAGAGCGGCTCTAGGCGCAGGCACAGGTAAGGACTTACATCTGAATCGCAGGACTTGGGAATAAAGATGGCAGATCGCATGTGTTCGTCGGCGAACACTGCAATCTGGCCATCACTAGACAATCACAGTCTGCTTAAACTAATAACACACAAAGAATTAAATGTTACCATGTTTTTATTGAACACACCATGTAAACATTCACAGTGCAGGTGGAAAAAGTATGTGAACCCTTGGATTTAATAGCTGGTTGAACCTTCTTTGGCAGCAATAACTTCAACCAAACATTTCCTGTAGTTGCAGATCAGACACTTGCACAACAATCAGGAGTCATTCTTGACCATTCCTCTTTACAGAACTGTTTCAGTTCAGCAATATTTTTGGGATGTCTGGTGTGAATCGCTTTCTTGAGGTCATGCCACAGCATCTCAATCGGGTTGAGGTCAGGACTCTGACTGGGACACTTCAGAAGGCGGATTTTCTTCTGTTTAAGCCATTCTGTTGTTGATTTACTTCCATGCTTTGGGTCGTTGTCCTGTTGCATCTGGTGGACAGATGGCCTTAAGTTCTCATGCGAAATGTCTTTATAAACTTGGGAATTCATTTTTCCTTCGATGATAGCAATCCGTCCAGGCCCTGACGCAGCAAAGCAGCACCAAACCATGATGCCCCCACCACCATACTTCACAGTTGGATGAGGTTTTAATGTTGGAGTGCTGTGCCTCTTTTTCTACACATATAGTGTTGTGTGTTTCTTCCAAACAACTCAACTTTGGTTTCATCTGTCCACAGAATATTTTGCCAGTACTGCTGTGGAACATCCAGGTGCTCTTGTGCAAACTGTAAACGTGCAGCAATTTTTTTGGGACAGCAGTGGCTTCCTCTGTGGTATCCTCCCATGAAATCCATTCTTGTTTAGTGTTTTACATATTGTAGATTCGCTAACAGGGATGTTAGCATAAGCCAGAGTCTTTTGTAAGTCTTTAGCTGACACTCTAGGATTCTTCTTCATCTTATTTAGCAGCCTGCGCTGTGCTCTTGCAGTCATCTTTACAGGACGGCCACTCCTAGGGAGAGTAGCAGCAGTGCTGAATGTTCTCCATTTATAGACAATTTGTCTTACCGTGGACTGATGAACAGCAAGGTTTTTGAAGATACTTTTATAACCCTTTCCAGCTTTATGCAAGTCAACAATTCTTAATTGTAGGTCTTCTGAGAGCTCTTTTGTGCGAGGCATCATTCATATCAGGCAATGCTTCTTGTGAAAAGCAGAACTGGTGTGTGTTTTTTATAGGCCAGGGCAGCTGTAACCAACACCTCCAATCTCATCTCATTGATTGGACTCCAGTTGTCTGACACCTCTCTCCAATTTACTCTTGGAGATGTCATTAGTTTAGGGGTTCACATACTTTTTCTACCTGCACTGTGAATTTTTACATGGTGTGTTCAATAAAAACATGGTAACATTTAATTCTTTGTGTGTTATTAGTTTAGGCAGACTGTGATTGTCTATAGTTGTGACTTAGATGAGGATCAGATCACATTTTATTCCCAATTTGTGCAGAAATCCATATAATTCCAAAGGGTTCACATACTTTTTCTTTATCCCAGAGACCAGATGAAATCAACGGCCACCACGGATGGCATCCATCCGCCATGACAAGGCACCCTCTGGACTGCAAAAGTAGTCCGCATAGCGTTTCCGAGCAGCTAGTCCAGCCGTTCCCGGTCTTCCATGTCGGACTTGTTTAAAAATGACAGGTGTGGTTGTCAAATTTTGAAGCAGTTCTGCATCCAAGGACACATCGTGAATCCTGGTGAAATTGTGTGAAACTACACATGCTTGGGTGACATTTTCCAGAACCATTTGCATTGATGACATGAATACTCTCCAGTTAGCACAAAATATTCCAAAAGCGCACTCCACATACCGACGGGCATGAGGACCCTGAGTTAGCTGGCTTCTTAACACCTATGTGTTTGCCATCAAGTGCCCCAATGCAGTTAGGAAACTGCGCAGAATTTTGGAAACCCTCGGCAATGGGCATCACCTCTTCTCTAAGACGTTGCCATATCACTTTACACGTTTGGCTGACTGTCCCAGAGATAGTTGAGACCCCCAGCAGGAACTCGAAGTGAAGCGATGCAAAGGAGTTTCCAGTAGCTAGGAATCTATAAGATATCAAATATAAAAAAGAATACTTTAATGTGATCAAGTATTAAAAATGTACACTATATGGCAGTTTGCAGGCTTAATTATATAAGTATAGCTGTGTCATGGAACCATGAACCAGACGTACAACAAGAGATAAGTGGAAATAAGAAGGCTTTATTGAAAATCAAGCTGTAAGCAAAAGTCCAAACGGATGGCTAAACCGAAGCAGGGTCTTGCGTAGACAGAGGTCAGGAACCAGAAGGGTAGTCAGACGAAGCCTGGATCAGGAACCAGCAGGGTAGTCAGACGAAGCCAGGATCAGGAACCAGAAGCAGCAGCAGTCTAGAAGCATGTGAACACAGGAGGACCAAGCAAGGAACTGAAGCCACAGACCTCCTATATATATGAGCTAGGCATCCAGATCCTCCCAGTGGGAAGGAGAAGCCGCAGGGTGGGAGGCTACAAGAAACCCAGAAACCAAGATGGCCGACAGCACATGTCAAACGAAGGAGAACAGTAAGAAGGTTAGACCATGACAGTACCTCCCCCTCAAGGGCCCCTCCTCCGCGGAGTAAGGAACGGTTTCTGAGGGAAGCGTGCGTGGAAGGCTCGGAGCAAAGCAGGAGCATGGACATCTGCGGAGGGAACCCAGGAACGCTCCTCTGGACCATAACCACGCCAATGGACCAAAAACTGCAACCGACCGCGGACCAGGCGTGAGTCCAGGATATTGCTCACCTCATATTCCTCACGATTGCCCACTTGGACCGGACGGGGCCGAGGAACCGAGGAAGTGAAACGATTACACACCAATGGCTTCAACAGGGAGACATGAAACACGTTGGAGATCCGCATGCCAGGAGGAAGCGCAAGGGCATAGGCTACCGGGTTTACCCTGCGAAGCACTCGGAAGGGACCAACAAAGCGAGGCGCCAGCTTGGGAGTGGGCACTCGAAGGTTGAGGTTGCGGGTGGACAACCATACACGGTCTCCGACCTGGTAGGAAGGAGCGGGCGCTCGTCTGCGATCAGCCTGGAGTCTCTGGCGCTGCGCAGAGACCTCAAGGGACCTCTGGATCTGTACCCAAGAAGCACGTAGGACGGAAAGGTGATCCTCCACAGCCGGAATATCCTGGGGAGAGAATACCTCCGGTAACACGGCAGGTTGGAACCCATAATTGGCCATGAAGGGAGACGTCCCAGAGGAAGAGTTCACCGCCGTGTTCCTGGCAAACTCAGCCCAAGGCAGGAGGTCAACCCAATTGTCTTGGTGATCGGAGACATAGCAACGAAGGAATTGCTCCAAGGCCTGATTGGATCGTTCTGCGGCCCCATTGGACTGAGGGTGGTAGGCCGAGGAGAAAGAGAGATGAATCCCCAACTGGGAGCAAAAGGCGCGCCAGAACCTGGACACAAACTGACTCCCCCGATCCGACACAATCTCCTTGGGCAAACCGTGCAACCGGAAGACCTCCCTGGCGAAAATCGTGGCCAACTCTTGTGCAGAGGGTAACTTCTTGAGAGGAACACAGTGGCACATTTTGGAAAACCGATCCACAATCATGAGAATGACCGTATGGCCTCGGGATGCAGGGAGGTCCACAATGAAATCCATCCCCAGGTGTGACCATGGGCGCTCCCCGGTGGCTATGGGTTGCAAAAGGCCCAACGGAAGGTGCCGAGGGGACTTACTCTGGGCACAAACGGAGCATGCCGCTACATATGCGGCGATGTCGGAACGTAGAGAAGGCCACCAGAACAGACGTGAAACAGCCCAGGACAGCTGATTCTTCCCAGGATGCCCCGCGGCCTTGGAGTTATGGTAGGTTCGCAACAACCGAGTGCGCAACTCCTCAGGCACAAAACACCTGCCGTTGGGTCTCCCAGAGGGAGCACCAGATTGAGCCGCCAAAATCTGCTCACCCAGGGGAGAGGTCAGGCTGGTGCGAATGGCGGCCAGGATCTGATTCGGAGGTATGACCGAAGTCGGAATCGACTCCTCCCCGGACAGCTCGGAGTACTGCCGTGATAAGGCATCCGCTCTGATGTTCTTGGAACCGGGTAGGTAGGAGACCACGTAATTAAAACGTGACAAGAACAGAGCCCATCTGGCCTGACGTGGTGTCAATCTCTTGGCCTCAGAAAGGTAGGTCAGATTCTTGTGGTCCGTCAGGATGAGAACCGGAACCACCGAACCCTCGAGCAAGTGCCTCCATTCTTTAAGGGCCTGCACGATGGCCAATAACTCCCTGTCACCAATCTGATAGTTGCACTCCGCGGAAGACAGTTTCCGGGAGTAAAACCCACAAGGAAGCAGAGGACCCTCTGGTGTTCTACGCTGAGACAGAAGGGCGCCTACTCCCGTCTCAGACGCGTCCACCTCGAGGACAAAGGGCAACCCAGGGTTGGGATGCGACAGAATCGGAGCCGACACAAAGGCGGACTTTAGAGCCTCAAAAGCTCGGATGGCCTCGAGCGGCCAGACCTGGAAATTACTGCCCTTCCTGGTCAGATCCGTGAGAGGCTTGGCTAGCATGGAAAAGTCCCTGATGAACTTCCGATAATAATTGGCGAAGCCCAAAAAGCGCTGCAGGGCACGGAGACCACTGGGCTGGGGCCACTGTAAGACAGCCGAAACCTTCTCAGGATCCATGGAGAACCCCTCAGCGGAAATGATGTAACCTAAGAAGGTTACCTGGGATCGGTGAAATTCGCATTTCTCAAGCTTACCGAACAGCCTGTTCTCTCGTAACCGTTGCAACACTCGTCTGACATCCATAATGTGGGCCTCCATGGACTCAGAATATACCAAGATGTCATCCAAATAGACCACCACACACTGCTGCAACAGGTCACGGAAAACATCGTTGATGAATTCCTGGAAGACTGCGGGCGCATTGCACAACCCAAAGGGCATAACCAAGGATTCATAATGACCGGTCCTGGTGTTAAACGCGGTCTTCCACTCATCGCCCGCCTTGATCCTTACCAGGTTATATGCCGCCCTCAGGTCGAGTTTGGTAAAGACCGTGGCCCCTTTGAGGCGATCGAACAGCTCGGAAATCAAGGGTATCGGGTAAGCATTCTTGATCGTGATGCGATTGAGACCCCTGTAATCGATGCAAGGCCTCAACTCACCGCCCTTCTTTTTCACAAAGAAAAATCCAGCCCCTGCCGGGGACGAGGATTTGCGGATGTGTCCGCGTGAAAGCGCCTCCCTCACGTACTCCTCCATGGCCTCATTCTCCGCTACCGACAGTGGATAGACCTTGCCACGAGGAGGAACGGCACCAGATTGTAACTCTATGGCACAATCGTATGGGCGGTGCGGAGGTAGGGCAACCGCGCGCACCTTATCGAATACATCCCGGTACTCTTCGTATTCAGGAGGCAACAGAGAGTCCGAGGAAGTACACAGCAACTTGACAGGCCCATGGATGCAACTAGCCCCACACTGCGGTGACCACGAGAGGATCTCGGCCGATCTCCAATCGAAAGTCGGATTATGCTTCTGGAGCCAGGGGTACCCCAAGACCACCGAGTAGTGTGGAGACGAAATCACCTGGAGACAGACCGACTCTCTGTGAACGGCACCAATGGCTATCCCCACTGGAAGGGTCTCATGAGTCACGTGTGGCGGCAGAAGGGGTCTGCCGTCTATCGCCTCAAGAGCCAGTGGGGAACCTCGAGGCTGCAGAGGAATGGAATTGGCGGCAGCGAACACACTATCAATGAACAAACCACCAGCACCAGAGTCCACCAACGCCAGGGTCGTCACCGAGCCCCCGACCCAGGAGAGGACAACAGTGATCAGTGGTTTGTCAACACGGGAAACCGGGGACGAGGAGACGCCACCCAAGATCTGCCCCCGACAGGATCTCAGGTGCGAGCGTTTCCCGGACGGTTCGGACATGCCAACCGAAAATGCCCACCGAGACCACAGTACATGCATCGGCCCTCTCCCCCTCGGACAGGCGAGCAAACCCCAGCTGCATGGGTTCACCCGCAGACGAGTCATCCCCAGGAGGCGTGGGAGGAGAGGGAGGCACGGGTGGGACAGCAAACGTAGGCGCCAATCTGTTAGAAGACCTCCGCAGGCTCTCCTTAAAGGAAGGTCTCTCCCTGAGTCTGGTGTCAATCAAAATCAGGAAAGAAATAAGAGACTCGAGCTCCACTGGTAGGTCCTTAGCTGCAACCTCATCCTTCAAGGCATCCGAGAGACCATGAGAGAAAGCAGTGACCAGAGCCTCATTATTCCAGCCCACCTCTGCTGCCAGGGTACGAAACTCAATGGCGTATTCAGCTACGGATCGTGAACCCTGTCTGAAGGACATAAGGAGCTTCGCAGCAGAGCCAGCACGAGCCGGCACATCGAATACCTTCCGAAGAGAAGCAACAAAACCGGAAAACTCGGCAACCACCGGATTGTTGTTCTCCCATAAAGGGCTGGCCCAGGCCAAGGCCTTGTCCGAGAGCAGCGAGATTAAGAAGCCCACCTTTGATCTCTCAGTAGGAAAGGCATGTGGCAGCAACTCAAAATAAATGCCCACCTGGTTAAGGAAACCTCGGCACTGAGTTGGCTCTCCCCCAAAGCGCTGTGGAAGGGGGGCAGAACCGGTCATACCCCGAGACACCGCAGGCGCAGCAACAGGTGTCGGGGTAGACTCTGGCGCAACAACCGGAGCGGCAGTAGGAGCGGGCCCAGGAGCGACAACCGACCCATCGGCAACGGAAGCGAAATGAGCCGTGCGTTCAAGCAGGGTTTGCAACGCCACGGCGAACCGACCCAACAGGTGATCCTGCTGATCAAGTCTGGCAACCAGCGTAGGTAGCGAGGATGGCCCTGTACCGTCAAAATTCATGGCTTGGTCCTAATGTCATGGAACCATGAACCAGACGTACAACAAGAGATAAGTGGAAATAAGAAGGCTTTATTGAAAATCAAGCTGTAAGCAAAAGTCCAAACGGATGGCTAAACCGAAGCAGGGTCTTGCGTAGACAGAGGTCAGGAACCAGAAGGGTAGTCAGACGAAGCCTGGATCAGGAACCAGCAGGGTAGTCAGACGAAGCCAGGATCAGGAACCAACGGGGTAGTCAGACGAGGCCAGGATCAGGAACCAGAAGCAGCAGCAGTCTAGAAGCATGTGAACACAGGAGGACCAAGCAAGGAACTGAAGCCACAGACCTCCTATATATATGAGCTAGGCATCCAGCTCCTCCCAGTGGGAAGGAGAAGCCGCAGGGTGGGAGGCTACAAGAAACCCAGAAACCAAGATGGCCGCCAGCACATGTCAAACGAAGGAGAACAGTAAGAAGGTAAGACCATGACAAGCTGCTAGTCCCTGAGCTGATACATAAATCTATCTGATATATGTGGCATACCATAGTATGCATAAAATAATCTTCAATAATGTAATTCTATATAAATTAATAAATTAAAATAAAATAGTATTATTTATATTAAAAATTATAAATTTTTACCTTAACGTGACAATTAGTCTTTCTTCTGGTCATATGCTGTGCCTCATGTTCGTATCCTGAAAGGTTAGGTAAAGACAAAGAGATGCAAGCAGGCGATCAAAAGAATCCAAAGATATACGACAGAAGTTATGAAATTTTGTAGGGTCCTGCTGCAGGTCTGCATACAACTTCCTGAGCCTTTTTAAGACAATAGGATGCACTCATTGCCTCCTACTCCTCCTTGGTTCTTCATCCAGCACTGGCGAATGTCGTCCAAATCACAGAGAAAGGAGCCAGCACAGAAGAAGTTATCTTGCAAAGTACTTTGGCATGATTGTCGCACAGAAAAAAGGAAGAATCAAATGCCAGCAAGGCACAAGATACCCACAAAGCTCTATCCGACTAGAAAAGCACAATAAGGCCTCATGCACACGACCGTTGTGTGCATCCGTGGCTGTTGTGCCGTTTTCCATTTTTTTTCGCGGACCCATTGACTTTCAATGGGTCCGTGGAAAAATCGGTAAAATGCACGGTTTGGCAGCCGCATCCAAGATCCGTATTTCCTGGCCGTGAAAAAAATAGGACCTGTCCTATTTTTTTCACGGCCAACGGTTCACGGACCTATTCAAGTCAATGGGTCCGTGAAAAATCACGGATGCACACAAGATTGTCATCCGCGTCCGTGATCCGTGTCCGTGATCCGTGTCCGTTTTTTCCTATTATTTCAATGGCAAACTTGACTTTGATATTTTTTTTTCATTTTTCATGTCCGTGGATCCTCCAAAAATCAAGGAAGACCCACGGATGAAAAAACGGTCACGGATCACGGACCCAGTTTTTGCGGACCTTAAAAAAAAACGGTCGTGTGCATGAGGCCTTAAATGGTGCCTGAATGAGCATGTGACTTTTCTACATTAGTTTCCTTGACAACTATTAATTATTTATTTATTTTTCTATCTCTTTTTTTTCCTTCTGTTTTTTGCGGACCGTAAAAAACGGAAGTCTTACGGAACACAAACGAAAGTCATTCGTCCGCAAAATGTGGACACACAGTTCCGTTATTTGCGGACTGCAAAACGGAAAGGATTACACCTGGTCGTGTGAATATACCCTAATGCTTGTGACAGAGCTGGACATAGGGGCCACTTAATATGGTGGATCTGGTGATCTCTGTAATAGGGACACCTCTTTGCTTTTTTTACATTCCCTTGTAGGGATATCTGGCTTTCGCTGTGTTGAAGACCCATAACTGGGGCTCTTCGGTTATTTTGCACAGTACATTTGATAGTGGCTGTACTTGGTATCACAGCTCAGCCTTATTCAGTGCAGTTGTTAAGTTATTCAGCTTTAAGTTGTTAGCCTCACGTGCGGTTGCCGCTGGCAACATGGTGTTGTTGGCACTGTAGCAGCCTGAGCTCGTTGCTGGGCTGCTCACTGTCTATGCATGTGGTTGCCTATGGCAACTTGTGTTATATGTGTGAACTTTCCCTGTTTGGTGTGCACGGGGTTTATTTGTGTGTGCAATTCCCCTTTAAGTGGCTTTACTACCCTGTCTGGTGTTGGAAGGGTTAATTCCCTTTCCAGTGTGTGTCTGTGTGGGTGTGGCTACTGGCTATTTAGCTTCTGCTGAGACCTGAAGCTGGGGGGTACTCCAGCCTTGTGGTAAGCTGGAGTCATCCTCCTGGTCTCTTATACCATCTGCCAGTGAGGGCCACCCTTGTGGTCATAAAACAAAAGTTATGCGTGATGTTTATTTTATGTTCTTGTGATGTCTTCTTACTGCAGCTATGGATCTGGATTCCTGTGTGTTTATGTGTGTGTGCTGTGTTATTTTATGTTTGGTGTGGACACTAGCATTTGAGCACGGGATCCAGTCAGTGTGTCTGTGGCAGGTAGGTGTGGAAGTGGTTTTACTCACCTGCCATATCCATAGGCTGTTTATGTTTCCTCTTCCTTGCAGTTTGGCCAGTTTAGACCTCTGTTCCTCCGTGTCTAGGAGGAACAGGCTGTCTTACCCCGCTCCTAGCTCAGGGATCTGCTGAGGGCTAGTAGGGACCCGAGGTTCCTGAGTATGAGCCCTCCTACCATCTGGGTCGGCTCATACAGTTAGGAGTCAGGGTCAGAGTTAGGGACGCTGTAGGAGGTGACCTGCTCCCTAATTCTGTTGTTTCCCCCATCCTCAGCCGTGACAGTATCTTATTCTCCACAGTCTGGTATTTGTAAAGTACAGAGATTCCTTCCCTGTAAAATATACTATGTGGTTTACATTCCTCATTCTAGATATGGGCACAGTAAAGTAACAGCACAACACGTATATGATAAGGAGGATTATAACCATCAAGTACTCGGCACTGCCTTTATAATGCATCTAGTTAATTGCAGTTGGGAGGAATGCCCATTTCCCTCTTTAAAGTTTTATTTTATTTATTTATTTTAGACACTTATATAGCACTTCTATAATCTGCAGCGCTTTACAGACATTAGCATCAAGCTCATCCCCAATGGGGCTCACAATCTAAGTTCACTATCAGTATGTCTTTGGAGTGTGGGAGAAAACCCAAGCAAACAAAAGAAGAACATGCAAACTTCTTGCAGATGTTGTCCTTGGTCAGAGTTGAGCCTAGGACCCCAGCGCTGCAAGGGACCAGTGCTAACCACTGAGCCACCAGGCTGGCCAAATTTACTTGTATGATGTATCTATAGGGTACCCATGTGACCTTGTGTATCTATAGGGTACCCATATGACCTTGCATTGGAGGATTACATTAAAAAGAAGAAAGGTATACAGTAGGTAGATTATGGTAGTCAAGGAATTGTACCGACATCTACCGTTATGTAATATATAGCTGTAAAGCCGCTTTCACATGGTCAATGTGTGATCAGTGATTTCCATCAGTGACTGTCAGCCAAAACCAGTGGTGGGTCAAAAACACAGAATAAAAGCAAATCTTTGGATTATACACTGCCCGTCCAAAAAAAAAAGTCGCCACCAGAAATATTTAGTTGGACCGCCTTTAGCTTTGATTACGGCACGCAATAGCTGTGGCATTGTTTCTATAAGCTTCTGCAATGTCACAAGATTTATTTCCATCCAGTGTTGCATTAATTTTTCACCAAGATCTTGCATTGATGATGGTAGAGTCTGACTGCTGCACAAAGCCTTCTCAAGCACACCCCAAAGATTCTGGACACTGTGCTGGCCAATCCATGTGTGAAAATGATGTCTCATGCTCCCTGAACCACTCTTTCACAATTTGAGCCTGATGAATCCTGGCATTGTCATCTTGGAATATGCCTGTGCCATCATGGAAAAAAAAATCCATTGATGGAATAACCTGGTCATTCAGTATGTTCAGGTAGTCAGCTGATCTCATTCTTGGAGCACATACTGTTGCTGAACCTAGACCTGACCAACTGCAGCAACTCCAGATCATAGCACTGCCCCCACAGGCTTGTACAGTAGGCACTAGGCATGATGGGTGCATCACTTCATCTGCCTCTCTTCTTACCCTGATGCACCCATTACTCTGGAACAGGGTAAATCTGTACTCATCAGACCACATGGCCTTCTTCCATTGCTCCAGAGTGCAATCTTTATGCTCCCTAGCAAATTGAATCTTTTTTTTCTGGCTTGCCTCACTGATTAGTGGTTTTCTTACGGCTACACAGCTGTTCAGTCCCAATTCCTTGAGTTCCCTTCGCATTGTGCGTGTGGAAATGCTCTTACTTTCGCTATTAAACATAGCCCTGAGTTCTACTGTTGTTTTTCTTCAATTTGATTTCACTTAACCTTTAAGTGATCGCCGGTCACGATCATTCAGGGTTTTTTTCACGCCACTTTTCTTCCTCGAATACGATCGGTCCCCACTATCCTTCCAGTTTTTAATAATGCGTTGGACAGCTCTTAACCCAATTTTAGTAGTTTCTGCAATCTCCTTAGATGTTTTCTCTGCTTGATGCATGCCAATGATTTGACCCTTCTCAAACAGACTAACATCTTTTCCACGACCACGAGATGTGTCTTTCGACATGGTTGTTTGAGAAATGAGAAGCAACTCATTGCACCAGTTGGGGTTAAATAACTTGTTGCCAGCTCAAAGATAATCGCCCATGCAGTAATTATACAATAGGAGGCTCATAACTATTTGCTTAGTTAAATCCAGGTGGCGTTTTTTTTTTTGGACAGGCAGTGTACCTTATCTCTGTGTAGGCAACACTCTTGACACATTTTAGAATTGGCTGAGTTCACGCTACACATTACAGTATGTAAGCTGAAGCAAAAAAAAAAGAAAAAAAATTGACAAACAATACACAACACAAACAATGCACAATTAAGACAATGGGGCAGATTTATCAAGACTGGTGTTTTGTAAGCAGTCTTGATCTCCTGTAAGTTGAAGTGAGATGCATCTAATTGACTAAGAGGCACATCTCTGGCCTCCGTGCTTCATAAACTCTATTCTACGTCATCTAGGGGATGGTGTAGACCTTAGATTTTACTTATACAAGTTTCTGGAGCAAATTATGGTAAATCTAGCAGACTCTGAGATCTTTTGCCCCTTTTCTGCTAAGCCCAGTCCCCTTTTCTCAAAAAGTTGCTAAGCTTTACCCATTATCTCAAAAACGTCACAAATATGGCATGCCCAACATTTCCGTGACATTTCAACAACACTTTTGTGGCATAAAATGCTTAATAAATCTCCCCCAATATGTATATGCAGTTATATATGCCTTCCATTATAAAGCAATGTAAAGTAATGATGAGGGCCCAACTTTTTACCTTGTGAGCCTTTTAACTTGAGTGTTAGGAGCAATCTGACGAAAAGAAATTATACCAAGTATCCAAACTGGCCCTGTCAGGGTTATGTTTGTAATAATTAGTGTTGCATGATGCAAAGCATTCAAAGCGGAATTCGGTCCAGAGTTTAGGAAATCTTCAATTCGCGCTTCGAATCAGGTTTTCTTAAAATTGCGACTGCACGTGTTACAAAGCGAAACTAAGTGTAGTGGAGACAAGCCCGGGAATGTGAGATCACCCATAAGTCCATGCAGGCAGACAATCCGCAGATAGCCATCCTCTGTGATGTCACAGCCCTAGCTCTAGCCAATGTGTCCCAGATTAACAAGATACTATAAAAGCTCCTAAAATATCTCCAGATATCAAAATTTTACCTTCAATTATGTTTAAGAAGTCCAAGGCTTCATTTTTAAACCATATATTATACCATAAACGACTTTCCTGAGCTTCTGTCTTCTCTTGGTATCGATTATCATATGCTGAAATGCAACTTTTAAAAATATTTTCCATTCTTAAAATATATAAATAGATTGTTACATTGATCTCATTAGCAGATATCTCCTTATATGTCCAGTGTATAAAATCATTTATTATATTTAATTTATCATTCCATCAGGAGGTGGAGTATCATCGCTCTCTGGTGGGGACACTAAGGTTGGATCATACTATTTATATTATGATACGGTATATCCTAGATATATGTCATAACATTCAGTGGCATACCTTTTCTCTGGCAGATCTTTTCTCTGGAACTCAACCCCCCCACCCTTATACCCCAAAAAATATTTTTACATTTAAAAAACATATCAAATGTAATACACTGTTAGAAAAATGTCATAGAGCTGAATCCAGTGCTGTGCAGCTTTTTTTCCTCGCTCCCTGCTGTACAGAAATATTAGTGCCATTAGTTTCGGACAGAGTGTAGTGATTACAGCCCACCATCAACACTGGACGGAGCGAAACACCCCCTTCACTATATGTGTATAGTCAGGAGGCATTCCTCACCATCCTCGATAATTCCCGTGACCCCTCCCACACACTATAATGCCCCTGTGGCCCCACACACTATATAATGCCCCCTGAAACCCCCCACACTATATAATGCCCCCTGTGGCCATCCCCCACACTATAATGCTGCATAGTGTAATACCTCTGTGGCCCCCACACACACTATAAGGCCCCACTGTGGCCTCCACACAGTATGTCTCTCTGAAGCTCCCCACATACAGTAAAATGACCTCTAGTGGCCCCCCATACAGTATAATGTCCTCCAGTGGCCTCTCACAGAGTATAATGACCCCGAATGGCCCCACCACACACAGTATAATGACCCCCAGTGGCCCCCCATACAGTATAATGACCCCCACTGTCCCCCACATAGTATGATGACCCCTGTGCTTCACATTATGTATAATAAACCACAGTGGCCCTAGATACAGTATAATGACCCCCAGTGGCCACCTCATACAGTATAATGACCTCCTGTGGCCCCCTAAGACAAAGTATAATGACCCCCAGTAGCCCCCTCACATACTTCAAAGAATGGCAAATGAGAACTCTTAGGGTAAATACGTTAGGGTACAAATTCCCTCACAGGGATATGTAATGTCCTCACCTAATATTGTTTTGCAAAGTTGGGCACAACTCCAGTGAACGTTTGAAGTACAGAGATGGAGGTCGGTGCGGCCTGTGCTGTCTGAGTCTCCATAGGCAGGAGCCAGTCAACCAAAGGAGAGAAGCAGATGGACTACTTCTTGTGTCAGCTGCAGCCCCAATTGGCATTCAACTAAGATACGTAATGCTGAAATCAGACTTGATAAAGGGGTCATGAGTACCCTGAAAATGCGCTGTCTATGTGAAAACACTTAATAAAGGTTTCACAGTCTGTTGCCTTCCGATAATGGTTTTGCGCCTGCCAGCTACCAAAAGAAAAAAGTGGGACTCAAGTAAAGGCAACGGCTTTAAGGGGTCTTGCAGTAGTTTGACGTTATCCTGTTTATAGGGGATAACTATTAGATCACGAGAAAGGGGCCCCATACCTTACAGTGCCCCTTGAAATGAACAGAGCTGCAGGTCGGGCATGCTTTCTGCCACTCCATTCATCTCCATGAAAATGCCACAGATTGGATAGCGGATAACTTTGAAATTACTGGAATACCCCTTTAACTAGATAACATACTCTAGCAGATGACATCCCAGTTGGCATAGTTTTTTTAGCAGCACATAAATCTGACTGATGGCTTACTGGAATCTATCCCATTCTCACTTTTCTAGTTTTTGGAGATACCATTTGGAAAACAATGCAATTTTATATATTTCTAGAAAGACATATAATATGGTATCAACAATTTATTATTGCTGGAGATGAGCAACTGAGCCAGATACTTATTCAGATTGTTGAGAACATTGGTAGCTATCTTACAGGTATTGATTTCAAACCTCTGACCATCACTGAGGAATAATAGGCTGAACTAGATGACAATATGTTGCTTTCCACCTTCCAAAAAATGCAACTTCCCTTTCATATCAGGCCTTTCTTTCTTTTGCCCTTTTATTTGCATCTGCACATATAGGAGCTGTCGAGCATTAATAATAATTTTTATGTTAAAAATAAATAAAAATCCATATTCAACCTCAATGATCCACCACTGCTAAGGTTCTGATGCTGCTCCAGTCCCTGCTGATCTCCACTGCCTGGTCTTGGCTTGAGGCAGCAAATATGGCAGGAAAGGCCCATTCAGCCAATCACTAGCCACTGACTAAGAAGTGGAGAGGATCAGTTCAGGTAAGTATGTCTTCTTTTTTGGAATCCTCTATGATTTCTGACCTCACACACACTACAATGCCTAGTACCTCCATTTTTTCTCACTTATGAAGTTATCTTTCTCTTTACATCCCTTTTTTATCCATGTCTTCTTGTCTCTTGCTACATCCGAGTGGGTTGATACCATTCTGCCCTTTTCAATGTCAGGTGTCTTATCGGTCTCTCTCTCTTCACCTGATGAATCCATAAAGAGGAACATAATTATGCTTTCCCAAGGTAAATAGCTCTTATAAATCAGCAACTGCTGCCAGATTTCTTCTCCAGTTCCTTCACTTCTGAAGAATCCTCCCCCAGGATTATATCTCTTCTTGTTAAATGCGATGAACGCATGAATGTATTGAATCTAGCAGGTCATTTGAAAGTATGTATGTGGGAGTCCTGGCAGATCTGTTCATGCAGAACTTTAGCATTGTTCAAAACAGTATTAAACTTTTTTCGTTTCAAAGATTTTATTGAATATGCATTGCATCAATAAAAAAGAACATACAAAATAGCACAGTGTACAAAGTAAAAAACAAACCAATTAACAACTGGTCACAAATTGATCCATCATGTGCTCCAAGGCTTAGCAATAACAGCATAGGAGGATAAGTGCAAAATTACAGTATAGGGCGACATGGCTAAAGAGTCTCTAAAGCGCTTTGACAAAGTCAATTTATGCCATCTCCATGAAAATGAATGTAATTGTTTTAGGTTATTCGCAAAAGAAACAGCTAAATATTCCATTATGCATATGTTGTTAACATGTTTAAGTGTAGGACATGTTGGGATGATGATGCTTTTTTAATGCTTTGCCACCAAAACTTTTGCAGAAGAAAGAATATGAAAAACAGTTATCTAAGGCTACTTTCACACTAGCGTTTTTGCAGTATTCGGCATGGTTCAGCAAAAACGTTTCCGTTACTGATAACACAACTGTCTGCATCCGTTATAAACAGATCCGATTGTATTATCTTTAACATAGCCAAGACGGATCCGTCATAAACTCTATTAAAAGTCAATGGGGGACAGATCAGTTTTTTATTGTGTCAGAGAAAACAGATCAGTCCCCATTGACTTACATTGTGTGTCATGACGGATCTGTCTTGCTCCACATCCCAGGACGGAAAGCAAATTGGTTTTCTCTCCGGTATAAAAACGGAACGGAATGCATTTTGGAGCACTCCGTTCTGTTCAGTTACGTTTTGTCCCCATTGACAATGAATGGTGACAAAAACAGAAGTGTTCTTTTCCGGTTATTGAGACCGTATGATAGATCTCAATACGGGAAAATATTAACGCTAGAGTAAAAGTGAAAGTCGGAAACACCCACATAAAGTAAAAGCAGGAGTCCAGGGTAAAGAAAAATCAAAAACCTCCCTCAATAGAACACAAATCTGATTCCAATAAGGTTGGAGAACATGGTAATCCCCAAAAATATGTTTGATCGCACCAATAGAAGTCCAGCATACATTGGAACAGTGAGGATATATAAGGGATAAGCGGTAGGGTGTCATGTATCAACAGTAGATCATTTCCTGAAAGCTTCCAGATGGGAAGTGCAATGGGAATGAATTATGGGAAGACTGAATGTAGGAGACCACATGGAGTAATCAATGATGCTTATCACAGATATCTGCAGTTATTTGCAGAGATAACCAGTGACTTGAAGCTACATATTTGTGACAGACAGGTAAGCAGGCTTTAATGGTAAGATTATATAGAGTTAGGGGGATTATGGCATACAATTAGCACCCAAAGCTGGGTGGAAAAAGTTGATCCAGCCAACTCCCTTTCCATTGATATCCAGCACTAAAAGGGGTTGTCTGCTTTTTTTATGTTGATGACTTATCCTCAGGATAAGTCATCAATATCAGATCCGCTATCAGATCAGCTGTTTGAAAAGAAGGCCACAGACGTACAAGTACTGCCTTCTGTTCAATGTTTACCTACTCGTCTTCACAACTGCAGCCGTGAGCAGGTGTAATTACTAATAAGCCATCCCATTCACTTCTATGGGACAGCTCCTTCCTATACACTTGAACAGAAAAGAGCCGTCCCATTGAAGCAAATGGGACAGCTTAGGTGTAATTACACCTGCTGACCACTGCAGTTGTGACAGCGAGCACGTAAACAAATGAATAGTATGGGCGCGGCCTTCTCTTCAAAAATTGATGACCTATCTTGAGAATTGGTCATCAATATTAAAAAAGCTAGAAATCCCTTTTACAGGAGAAGGGTGTAACCATTGTCTGCCTTGTTGTAAGGCTGCCTGGTAATACCTGAGAAACTCCCAAAGCCCCATGCCTGATTGAGTGAAATAGAATCTAAAATGCAATTATAGCTCTACCTTTTTTTCCAACTTTGCCTTGCTAATAGAGATTGAAGTTTATTTAAAAAGGACACAAGTAGATTCGATTCGGTCAGTTCGGTGACTTTTCCTAAAAGATTTGATTCGATCCGAATTTATTCGTGGCGAATCATGTTAAAAAAACCTGCTATTTCCTGGCTGCAGAGAGCCTGCATAGTGGTGTAGAACACTGTGCCTTGCAGTAACATGCATAGGGAGTCAGTATGACACGCACATGACAGGCGTCGCTCTTAGAATCACTGCACACTTTACCTATTTTGGCAGTTATGGGGCCAAAACTGATGAAATAACTAAGTGTGAACTCAGCCTTACAGGTCGATGTTAGCGTCAAGAAGAAGCGCACTCCTTTTACACCATTGTCAGCTGATTCCACATAGATGTCTACAGAACCTGTTCTATTAAACGCTTATGCAAGTAGAGCCCCCCCCTGACAGAGTGGAGAGGGTATCAGCAGTAAGTTTGTGTTGTCGTCACTGATTATTTTACCCTTCCTCTGATCCGTCAGAACAATAGCCCCCCATAAAACGGATCCTGTCTGTTGAGCATCCGCCTTAACTTGGTCAGCATTTGGTCAGTAATCCATCAGTATTGCTAAAGCCAAAAAAGTGGATCCAAACCAGAGATGGCACGTAAATGGAATATTTGCATGTCTTGTATGTTTTGTACCCACTCCTGCTTTTGGCTACCAAATCATGAGCCAATTCTGATGCAAAATAGAGACCATGTCATACAGGCCTTACAGCTGCTACATAGACGGGATCTGTTGTGTGTCTCATTTTTCCTTCCTTCTGACAGATCAGAAGAAGGGCCCAACAAATGATTATGTCAACCAGGCCAAAAAGGCAAAACAGTGGCCCAGTCATGAAGTGGGGAGGGTGGGAACAGCTTAAGAAGTCCACAGAGAAGCCCAATGACATAGTGGTGAGGTGGAAGCAGCATGAGGAGACCACAGAGTGGCCCAGTGACATAGTGGTAAGGTGGCAGCAGCATGAGGAGAACACCGAGTGGCCCAGTGACATAGTGTTGATGTGGCAGCAGCATGAGGAGACCACAGAGTGGCCCAGTGACATAGTGGTGAGGTGGCAGCAGCATAAGGAGACCACTAAGTGGCCCAGTGACATAGTGTTGAGGTGGCAGCAGAATAAGGAGACCACAGAGTGGCCCAGTTATATAGTGTTGAGGTAGCGGCAGAAGGAGGAGACCACAGACAAAGGTCAGTTTCTCCAAATTTTAGGTGGACAGGCGAGTTCTCCTTGGGGTAACTATGGCCTCTGCCGCAGGAAAGCTTGTCCAGGGCAAACTCGGCCAGTTGAATCTACAAATCGAGTTTGGCTTCCCAGTAGTCCAGGGCATCTTCGATGTGGGGTTGCAGGTTGCATTCCAAGTATGCCACAACCTGCTCATTCAGGTTCTGCTCTATGTCTACCTGCTGCTGCTGGTAAGTAGTTTTTTCAGTAGGCAGGTGAAGAAAACTTCTCATCAGCGACTCTAGACTTAAGTTGCTGCTGATGGCGCTGGTACTGCTCCTGCCCCCCCACCCCCAGCAGCCATGGTAGTAGAATCCCCACCCCCGGGCAGACCCGCGTGAGGATGGGCGATGGCGCACATAGGCAGCGGCCAACTGACTACATAGGATGTCTTGATAGTAGTTCAGTTTGTCTTCCTTCTCAGTGGATGTAAAAAAGGCCCCTATTTTGGACCAGTAGCGAGGGTCTAACATGGTGGAGAGCCACTAGTAATCCCTCTGGAGAATGGTGACAATTTGCAGAAAGTGAGCATGCATCAGGCTATTTGCGCAAGTGACTCAGATTGACTCCCTGCCTCCATCTCCACTGCATACTGCCACTGTGTGTCTGGGCCCTCTGCCTCCTCTTCCTCATCGCCCTGTAGCTCCCCTAGCTGCTCCGGCTCCTCCTGCTCCTCCTCTCCTGTCCCGTATGTAGAAAAAGCACCCATTTCTCTACACATTGCTTGTGCTCGAATGTCCTCCTCCTCGAGTTCAGCCCCCACAGGGCTCATGTGGCCGTGAGATTTAGTTGCCACATCTCCTGTCCCCTGGCCAGCCAGATTTAGGAGCTTCTGTTCGAGGGAATGAATCAGTGGAATGACTTTGTTAATCTCATAGTTCTGGTGACTGACAAATAAAGTGGCCCGAGCAAACGGCAGGTGCCACGCATGAGCTGCCACTGGCTAACATCGAAGTTGCACAGGGGAGTACCTAACAAAAAACTGCCACACCGACGAGTATGGCATTTTCCCCCAACACTCTGTATTGACTGCCTGCTATCGCTGCCTCCGTGAACTCTTGCACCGCTACTTCCCGGGCAGGTAGTCTCCTGCGAAGCGGGCGGTCTACCCTGGGCACGTTTGGCTCCCGACCTCCCACTGCTGCCACCCTGCTAACTCCCGGCCATGCTATCACCTTTGTGGCTCAGCCGATGCCTCACACGCAAGCTGCCACCCTCTTCTCCTGATGATGATGAAGCGCCTTCTTCACCCGGCTCCAAAATGCGATCAGCTTCATAATTATCCACTACTGTCTGCATGTCACTGATGTCCCCCTCAGTGGTCTCAGGGCCAGAAGCCTGACCGCTCACAACATCAGCTCCCACGCGACTCATCACCACTTGCCCGCCTACCGGAGGAAGCGGCGGATCTCTCCTCCAGATCTTGGCTGGGTAGCAGTAGTGATGAGCGGCAGGGGCAATATTTGAATTCACGATATTTTGCGAATATTTTGACGAATATTTGTCATATATTCACGAATTCGAGAATTCGTCATCTCTAGTCATTATTTTCTTGATTGCGAAAATTTGCGATGAACAGTACTATAGGCAACTTTCCTATTCGTTTCTAGGGATGTTGCTAGGTGCCAATTTTCACAATAAATTTGCGATTAGAATATTCGTGAATACGAATACATAGCACTATATTCAAAATATTTGCGAATTATCAAAGTGGCGATATTCGCGATTAAAATTTGCAATTCGAATATTCGCTCTCAACACTACTGGGCAGTAGCTGCTGACTGTTCTTTAGTAGCTTGTCCTCGCTGAAAAGTGCAGCGGAGCCTACGGCATATAATACTTCTCTAGCAGAGGTAACAAAAAAAGGACAATGGCAGGTTGAGGACAGGTGAAAACACAGGGCCTGCTCCAGGGACATGCCAACTAAGCTTTGTGTCTGAAGAACCCACCGACTCTTGGCTGGGGGTATCTGATGTCACTTGCGATGAAGTAGAAGACCGAGTCAACCATTCAAGCACTGCTGGGTTAATGGTCAAGACACGACCGCTAGATGACACCGGGAGCTTAGGCCTCTCGCTGCGACTCCTGCTGCCACCCCCCCCCCCCCCCTTCTTCTGCTGCCTGCGACAGAAACATTTTGCCACTACACTTTTCTTTTTTCCTTTGAAGGGCCTGTCACTTGTCTGTCTGACATACTGTTAGATAAAATATTTAAATTAAAAGCAAATTAATACACCCCCAAAAAAGCTGTAAAACAATGTAACTTGACCGCAGATCGGCAAATTAAACGTACTTGTTTTTATTCACTAATACACCCCAAAAAAGGAGGTAGAACAATTTAACTGCACTGCAGAACGGCAAATATGACCTGAAAAACCTTCAGGTCATATTTGCAGCCACCAAATACTTACTAGAAGTGCACAAATATCCCACAACATGGACAGTGACATACCAGAGGGGGATCAATGGCAACAATTCCCACAAAAATTATGTATTTTAATCAGAGGCCATTTTTATGCATCTTAAAGGGAAACTCTTAAAAATGTGCCCTGGTGGAGCCTAGACATTTTTTATTTTAGACCACAGGAGTACAGGCACCAAATATTAAGCATTCACAGGACATAAAAATCTATTGATTATGTGGATGGAGGTATATTAGACGGTCATTGGATATCAACTTTACTGCAGGCCAGTGGAGTACAGGCCCCAAACATTAGGCATTCACCGGACAGAAAACATCAAGTGATTATGTGGCTGGAGGTATATTAGACGATCAATGGATATCATTTTTACTGCAGGCCAGTGGACTACAGGCCCCAAAAATTATTCATTCACTGTACAGAAAAGAACATATGATAATGTGGCTGGAGGTACATTAAGGGGTCAATGTATAACAATATTAATGTTGGCCAGTTATATTACAGGCCTGAAAAATTATGCATTCACCGTACATAAAAGATCAAGTGATTATGTGGTTGGAGGTGTATTAGATGGTTGATGGATATACATTTTACTGCAGGCCAGTGGACTATAGGCCCCAAAAATTATTCATTCACTGGACAGAAAACATGTGGCTGGAGGTATATACAGTATAACAATTTTACTGTTGGCCAGTTAGATTACAGGTGCCGAAAAATTATGCATTGACTGTACAGAAAAGATCAAGTGATTATGTGGCTGGAGGTATATTAGACGGTAAATGGATATCAATTTTACTGCAGGCCAGTGGAGTACAGGCCCCAAAAATTATTTATTTAAGGTACAGAAAAGAACAAGTGATTATGTGGCTGGAGATATATTAGACGGTCATTAGATATTAATTTTACTGCAGGCCAGTACAAATAAATCTCAAATACATATGTTTAAAAGAACAAAATATATAAAATTGGATTCAAAACATGGCTAACGAAATCCCCCCTCTTGAAAAAAAACCAAATGATAATAGTTGAAATTCGATAACACGTGGTCATCACAGGTGTTGAATTCCTCCGTGGCCCCAAACATTAGGCATTAACCGGACAGAAAAGGCCTTTTATGCCGCTGTATTTACAAAAGATAAATGTGTGGGCTGGCATAAGAATTTCAATTAAACATGGTCATCACAGGTGTTGAATTCCTCCGAGATCTATTCCTCATTCATTTTTAGAAATGTGAGCTAGGCGAGAGCGCTTGTCGGTCACAATTATCCCTGCTGCGCTGAACATTCTTTAGGACAGGAAACTCGATGAGGGGCTGTCACGGTCATATTGTTGTTTGACTGTGACGCGGTTGCCGTGCAGACTGTTTGCCGGTGGCAACGTGTTGTCGGTTTGCACATGCATTTCCCCTTTAAGGTGTGTCTCCCTGCGGTTTGGTGAGCGAGGGGTTAATCCTCTAGCTAGTGGGGATTTAGGTGTGTCCTAGGTGTGGCCACTAGCTTGACTTTATCTGTGGTTTCCTGGCTGGGGGCAGTGGTACTCCAGCCTTGTTTGGTCATGGAGCTCTGCTGCTTTCCTGGGTGATTCTGCCCAGTCCTTGAGGGCCACCTTGTTGGACATAAATTGTCTTTCTTTTGTATGCTCCTTTTACCCTACCGCACTTGTTGTATGTTAGGCGTGGGTTTATGTTCAGAGTGTGTTGTATGTCTTGATTGTTGTTACATGTCTGGGCTGTTGTTGGTGTTTGTCCCTGCATGTATGTAAGATGTTTTTCCTGTGTGTTGTGTCCTCCGGAAGGGGGTTGGTTTCCCAGAGGGGTGAACCACAAGCCTGTATGCAGAGCTGCCATGCACCTTGCAGCATGGGGTCCTGGCAGAGTCTGGTGTGCTGGATACCTGTGTGAGTTGCTGGTATGGCATCCTGTTTGGTATTAGGGCTCCGGTACTTCTGCACGGGTTCCAGTCGTGGTGGCAGCGGCAGGTAAGTGTGTTTTTCAGTGTTCTTACCTGCCGATCCAGTATGGTCTTTTCCTTTCCCTGCTTCTAGGCCTTTTAAGACTCCTGTTCTTCCGTTTCCTGGAATAAAAGGAAGCCTCTCCAGCACCTTGTGAGGGATTCTCAGGGCGACTCAGGGCCTCAGGTATCCAGGGTATGAGCCGTCCTACCATCCAGGTCCGCTCCTACGGTGAGGAGTTAGGGAGAGGATTAGTGATGCTTTAGAAGGTGACCTGCTCCCTTATCCCAGTGTCCGATGTGGACGCTCTGAGAAGCGAGGAACCCCTGGATTACTGGGTGTGCAGGCTTGACCTGTAGCCAGAGCTGGTACAATTTTCCATGGAACTCTTGGCTTGCCCCTGTCCCAGTTTCCCCCACTCCCCACTGTGACAGGGGCAAGCCAAGAGTTCCATGGAAAATTGTACCAGCTCTGGCTACAGGTCAAGCCTGCACACCCAGTAATCCAGGGGTTCCTCGCTTCTCAGAGCGTCCACATCGGCCGTGAACCCGATGTAGTCGGACACCTGTCGGTCTAGGCGTTCCCTGAGGCTGGATCCGGAGGGCAGCTGTCGATGGGTTGGCTGCAAGAATAATCTCATATCCGAATTGACCAACACATCTTCAAACCGCCCTCTTCTTGCATGCGCTGTAGGATTGGTACCCGCAACTGTTTCACTGTGGGTGAAAATTCCCCAACAGCAGAATGCAGCATCTCTCAAAGCAAGGCCTGGAAATGCTGCATTCTGACAGCCCTCTGTGATGCTGGTAACATGTCCGCCATTTTGCATTTGCATCAGGGGTCTAAGTATGTTGCGACCCAGTAATGGTCCTTTATTCTTTTTATACGGGGTTCTCTCTTCAAACACTGGAGCATGAAGGCCCCAATTTGCACTAAATTGGAAGCGGTGGAGCTCCCTGGCTCCTGCTTATCGCACAGGAGAATGTCGTCCTTGGTCTCCTCCCCCCAGCCACAGACAACACCAGGGATCCCGGAAAAGTTTAAAGCCTGCTCTTTTTGCTCCTCCTTCACCCCCCAGGCTCCATCCTCCTCCTCTTCAGACTCCTGCTGACTTGTCTCAGATGGAGTAGCCCCCCCTGGGAATTCATTCAGCATTGCAACTTCCTCATCTTCCTGCTCCTCGACGGCTTGATCAATGACACAACGCAATGCACGCTCCAGAAAGAAGGCATAAGGTACGATGTCACTGATGGCACCCTGGCTGCGACTGACCAGTTTGGTGATCTCATCAAATGGCCGCAAAAGTCTGCATGCGTTGCGCATGAGCAGCCACTAGCGCGGTTAAAAAAAAAACAAGCTCCCCAGAACCTGTCCTGCCACAGAGTTCGTACGGGTAGTCGCTAACGGCACGTTTCTGCTGGAGCAGCCTATCAAGCATATACAAGGTGGAGTTCCAGCGCGTCGGGCAGTCACAAATCAGACGTCTGACGGGCAATTGGTGTCGCCGCTGAACGTCAGCAAGGCGAGCCATGACCGTGTAAGATCTTCTAAAATGGCTAGAGATTTTCTTGGCCTGCCGCAAGATGTCCTGGACCCAGGGTATTCGGCAATGAATGGCTGCACGACTAAGCTCAGGACATGTGCCATGCACGGCACTTTTGTCATTCTACCCTGTTTCAGCGCACTCAGCAGATTGGCACACCACTTTACCATCTTTCAAATTGACCGGGGTTAGCCACTGATCGGCCTGTGACCGAAGATCCGAAAGGAATGCAGGACCAGTGTGGTTCTTGGCTTCCAGGCACAACAGTCGCAGCACAGCATGGCAATGTCTCACCTGGCACGTCAAATAGGTTCTGGGGAGCTTGGGGGGCGCAGTGGAAGAGGCGGTAGAAGTGGAAAAGGAAGAGAAGAAGAAGAGGAAGGCTTGCATGCAATACATGGTGGTAATGTGAGATTGTGGATAAACTCTGCCTGTATAATGTTTATGTTTAAATTGTATTGGAGCTGTCATTTGGCATTCCGGGCACTAGAGGCCACTGTTTTGCAGCACAGTCAGCACACTCTGGGATCTGCATATGCAAAGCAGATGATGACTCATGCAAGCTGTTTCTGAAAACCAGGAAGTCTGAGCTGATCATCTGACATGGTGGAAGGATTGTGCTGTGAGGGACTGAATCCGATTCCATCCTGGCTTGCGGATGTCCGGCAGTGAATGGACACTCAAAGGAGGGAGAGTATCTGTTGTCCCCTTTCTGGATCCAGCTCTTTGAAAGAGAGCTTGTTCCAGGAAGACCAGTTCCAGTGTGTGGACAGAAAGCCTTAACACCAAGCAAGGCCACACGGTTGTTGAGAGCTTGTTGGCCATCCCGGGTAAGCGGCATCCTAGGGCCCAGAAGGTACGCAGGTCAGTACACCTGATTACCAATTGTACTATATTGTTTGGCACCTAAAGTAACAGAGACTAGCCTAGGCTTTGTATTAGCTAGTTAGTTAGGGTTATAGCTTTGTTAGGCCTTACTGTACTGGACTGCAGCGCAGTAATTGACTTGCAGGCTCTGCTGCATCTGCCACCGGTTAGGTGTGTCCTCTATAGCGGCACAGCACGACTTGTAGGCTCTGCAGTGTGCGCCAACGGGCTAGGCCTGTCTCTCGGACAGGAACGGTGACTGTGGGCCTGGAGTATTTTTGATTCTGTTTGTACTTGTGTTATTACTGTTTCCAAAGTAAAGTTTCTGTTCTTGCATATAAAGCTGGTGTCAGTGTCTCTTTCCTTGTCTGTGACTTTGCTGTATCCTGGGGAGCCCACCCCGGTACACGGCTTACAGTAACACTAAATCCACATGGGTGCCATGGGTTACATGCTTGACAGCCGTCAGAAGGTTCACCCAGTGGGCAGTAAAAGTTATGTACCTTCCCTGCCCGTGTTTGCTAGACCACGTGTCTGTTTTCAGATATATCTTGGCACCGACACTGTGTGCCAGAGATACATTCACTTGCCGCTGAACATGGCCATATAGCTCTGGGATGCCCTTCTGGGAAAAATATTTCCTTCCGGGGACCTTCCATTGCGGTGTGCCAATGGCCACAAATTTTCTAAAGACCTCCGAGTCCACCAGTTTATATGGCAGTAGTTAGCATTCTAGCAGTTCCGACAAGCCAGCGGTCAGCCGTTGGGCAAGAGGGTTATCCGGCGTCATCAACTTTTTGCGTTCGAACATTTGGGCCACGGAAGCCTGCCTTTTTCCAGATGAATGCGATGACAGCATGGTGGAAGATAGAGCAGAGGACAAATGGGAGGAGAGAGGAGAAGGAGAAGAGGCAGGACGTGGAGTGCCAGGAGTGTGGCTTTGTGGATTCTGACGGTGTTGCTCCCACTGGGCTCGGTGATGGGAGGCCAGGTGCCTTCTTAAGGCTGTCCTCCCTCGGTGAGAGTGTTGGACTTACTGCGACTTATGTGTTGACAGCACAGGATGCAGATGGCAACACTATTATCAGCAGCTGACGCGTTAAAAAAATCCCACACTGCGGAGCCATGTTCCGGCGTTCTGGGAGCGCCAGATGTGACCGTGCATGGTGGATGGCTTGCTCCAGATGTATTTGCAGTCTGCTTTTTGCCTCCTGTCCACTGCAAGTTCTGCCTGCTTCTCCTCCCTCTCCTCCCTATCTGCTGCTCTGTCTCTCCCTCTGAACTCCCCTCCTCTTCCTCTCTTGTGTGCATCCATGTGACATCCATAGACACTTCATCATCGTCACCTTCACTACCACTGACATTAGAGATCTCGGAGTAGGCAGCAACAGCGGAGACCACCCTCCTAGGGTTTATCTGGGTACTGTCGTCAGATCGCTCGGTGGTGGCCGTTGCTACCTCCTTATCCTCATCCGATGCCAAGAATGGCTGCGCATCGTTAAGGTCTGGGAATGGATTCCTCTGACTCGAGTGGAGGGGCTATGGTGGTGGTGTCTTAAGGGGCTGCACACAGCAGAGAGAGAGGAGGGTGCAGATACAGAGGATGAGGAGGGTGCAGAAGCGGAAGGCTGAGTGAGCCTCTCAAACAACTCTGGTGTGTCCTTTGACGTAATCGCACGCACCTTCTCCAACTTCACGCTTACGCTCCGGTCTGGTACATCTGCCCGACCCAGGGGCGTACATAGAAATCATTGGGCCCCATAGCAACAATCTGAATTAGGCCCCCTAACCCCGCCCACTACCCTGGCCCATCCCACCTCCTGACCTGGCTCCTCCCCTTCCACACCCCCATTTGCCAATAAAGAAATGTATACATGACCGACTGAATATGTTAGGGACACTGGCGTAATTAAAAATGACTAGGCCCCACAGAAAATTTTTGAACGGGCCCCACAGAAAATTTTTGAATGGGCCCCCCCAGTTGTCCAGCAGAGACCCTTGACTTCTTCCCTAATACAGTCCAATTATTGTCCAATAGACAAGTCATGGAAATATATGTATACTGTAATATTATATTTTAACACTGTCTATTGCACGATAATTGGACTGTATTAGGGAAGAAGTCAAGGGTCTCTGCCATTCAGAGGTGACAGACAACTGGAGGGGCCCATTAAAAAATTTGCTGTGGGGCCCGTTCAAAAAAATTCCTGTGGGGCCCAGTCATTTATAATTACGCCAGTTAAGCTTAATGATCCGGGTTGGGGTTGGAAAGATAGTGACTAGGGGCTGGGGAAGTCTTACTATGTGGGCGGGCTGGCAGTGGCTCAGGTCCGGACTGGCTGGTGACACTGGCGACGCGGGCAGCACAAGTCACTCTCAACTTCTTCCACACTTCTTCCACTCTGGGTGCGCACCTGCTGCCTGCCAGCGAAACACTGGGCCAATCAGCAGCCGGATCTTTGCACACTCCTAATGCTGATTGGCCCATTGTGTGAAGCTGTGCATTGTGTGAGCCGAGGAAGCGCGCGGCCAGGCTGAGTACTAGGAAGCGCTGGGATGCGGAGCCAGTGAGAACTCGGGAAGGGGGGGGGCGGACTGGGTGTTATTGGCGGCTCTGGGAGCTGGACCGCCTCTGCCCTAAGCTGAGCCTGCAGTGAGTGCAGTTGCAGGGGGTGGGGCCTTCCGTGTGCTCCGGGCCCCCCTGTGCCGCGGGCCCCATAGCAGTGGCGTACCCTGCCTATATTGACGGTACGCCACTGGCCCGACCCCTGCCAACGGAATGCCCTGCCTCTTCCTCTGCCTGTCATTTTGAAAATGACACTGTGACAAGTTCCCTATAAAGAGCAGTATTTGTGGAAGCAGATATATCGCAGACCTCAATCAATATTTGGTGGAAGCCGGTATATCAATCCCTTCTATCAGTATTTTATGGAAACAGGTATATAGAACCCAATAATGAGTATTTGCTGGAAGTTGGTAAATCAAACCCCTTAATCAATATTTGGTGGAAGCCGGTGTATCGCAGGCCTCAATTAATATTTGGTGGATGCCGGTATATCAATCTATTAGTATTTTGTGGAAACAGGTATATAGAACCCCTTAATGAGTATTTGCTGGAAGCTGGTAAATCAAACCTCTTAATCAATATTTGGTGGAAGCTGGTGTATCACAGGCCTCATTCTATATTTGATGGAAGCCAGTGTATCACACCCCTCAATCAATATTTTGTGGAAGCAGGTATATCACACCCCTTAATCTGTTTTTTGGGGGGCAACAGGTATATCACACCAGTTGCAATTAGTTATTCCAATAGCGTTTGTCCCTCTATCTAGCAGCAGTACCGCAGCAGAACTGCACACAACTGCTGCACAATATAAATGCACTATAATATAATTTCTATGTATGAAAGTATATTATAAGTATATAACACCCCTCTGTACGTCACACCTATTGATAGCACGCCTATACCAGTCCTTAAAAGGATTTTTGCACCCTATTAGCTAGTGTTTGGTGTTCCTAACAGTCTATCCCTGCTCCACACAGCAACCTCTCCCTACACTGGCAAAAAACAGAATGTAAAATGGCTGCCAGATCAGGTTTATATATAAGGTAGGGGGTGTGTCCATGTGCTGAAACGTCTCAATTGGCTGTCCTGTCCCACCTGATGGATATGTCATGGGTCAAAGTTCTGCACAATGCAAAGAATATGGAGCTGACGGATATCGCCATATGTTCGCCTATTCGGTAAACTGCGAACGAGCAAAGTTTTCCGTGAAATGACCGCCAGGCGAACTGCAAGGCCACCTCTACCTATAAATACACCCTGCAACACAGCACTTGCACCCTGATAACAAACAAGGTTTGCTGATATTACACAGGTATCATCTAGTGCAAACCTGAAAAGCAGGAGTATAATAGCAATTTGGATCCCGATAAGTGCAGCAAGGTGTAATAGAATCGCTCCTATTACCCAGGCTGTCCACTCTCCTTGCACCCTGTTCTCCTTTTATTGTGTAGATAATGGCTTTTCCTACATCTTGAATAATATTTTTCTGAACTTGTAAATCATTTTTTCAGCACAATAAAGTTTTTTCTAACACTCTCCCTAGCGCCTGCTGACGTCTCTCCCTGCACTAAGTACACTGGAAAATGACAGAATCCAAAATGGCTTAGGCTATTTATAGGGCTGTTACATCACAGGGGCTGGCTGGCTGATGATTGGCTGCATGCATGGCATTGTGGGTGATCCCTTGTTCCCAGAGTTCTTTTCTCCATGTCCTAACATATGCAGCAACTATTTTAGGAAAAAATGCGATTCGTTACCACGAAGCGTGAGGAAATTTGGAGCAATTTGAAAAATATATAACAGCTTGGCGGGAGTTATCATTTTCACAGAGGCTATGCGACCTACTGGTGAGATCTCATGCTTAAAATAATCCTTAAATTCTTTATTTATTGATGTAAGTAGTGGGACAAAGCTAGCAGTGTACACTAGAGAGTGGATATATTAACTGGATACCTAGATATGAGAGTCCTGAGGAGGGACATGTAAAGGAGTAGGAAAGGGAAGATATGGCTTACATGGGCACTGGTGCCGGGCTCCATCATTCCCTTGTTCTGCCGTGTACCATGCTGACAAGCGTAAGCAGTAGTGATGAGCGAGCATGCTTGGCCGAATACAAGTTCAGCTCGGGCATCGCTATGCTCGGCACATGGCTGTACTCGGCTCGAGTCTTCTTCCCGCACGTTTCGCGGCTGCTAAGCAGCCAATAAACATGCAGGGTAAGTACTGTCATCACTGTAATGCCAGTAGCCATGTTGGCTGCTGGCATTACAGTGATTGGCTAGCCGGAAAGCGTCATCGGGTGCTATATAGCACCTGATGACACGTGCTCGGATCAGTCATAGTCAGGGAGAGCAGAGGATAGGAAGGGAAAGGCAGTGTAGGGAGCGAAATTCTCAGTTATTATTCGAAGAAAGCTTTTCAAAGTTTGTGGCTTTCTGTGACATATACAGTACGCCATCCGAAAACTCTTTTTCTTTTTTTTAGCGAAAATTTAAATAATCAGGGGCCAGTCCTTATTTACTGTCTCTGTAGTGTGTGCGTGTAATACACATCCGTGACATATACAGTACTCCATCCAAAAACAGTTTTTTTAGCTTAAATTCCAATAATCTGGGCCTAATCTAGTGTCCACAGTGTGTTGTTTTCTGTGACATATACATGACCGGCGTATTGTCGAGTCGCTTACCTCTTAAACTCCCCCTCCCAATAATGACAGACTCAGCAAGTGGATTATATGGCCACAGCAGCCTTTTATTAATAACATAAATACAAATAAATATCATAAATACATAACTTAACCCTTGGCCTTCCCACCTGAAGGCCCCGCCCTAAAACCTTACCAAGAACCCATGAATGCCAACACGGGGAGGGTCCTTGAAGCCCCATAAATGACGGATAACTGGCCTCGCCCTCAGTTAAATTACCTCTAGCCGATGAACGCCAGCTCAGAGGCAGGAACCGGTAACCAAGGGCAACCAACTTGGGCCGCTACCCGCCATATCACACCTTAAACCAGTACCTGGGGAGTCCAGAGCCTCCTTTGGCTCCCTCCCCACCACGCCAGAGCCACCATAACCACCAACTCCAAGGACCCCCCCACCGCCCACGACTCAAGAAGGTGAACACCTCACCTACTTGTGTCCCGCCACACCCGCAGCGCTAATTCAATGCCGTCCTGCAAATCGGAACACCAGAGATCAATCCCCACCCCGTTCAAGTGCACCCCATCGCTCCTCCAAAACGCCCCCACACCGGGCTCCAGCTCCCTATGCCGAACAACAATGCCACCGTTACGTGCCACAAACCTACCAACTGCCCTGTTAACCTTGATTCGCGCCTTATTCAGCCGCTCCACAGACCTCGCCTCTCTCCAAAGCTGGCGCGGCACCATATCCGACCAAACCGTCACCAGTCGCGGATATTGCGCCCACAAACGTAGCAAGTCAAACTTAATGTCCCTCGCTAACTCCCTGAAGGGGCGCGCCCCCAAATCATTCCCCCCGACATGCAACACCAAAACATTAGGAGGCCTATCCAACCGTGCAAATTTGTAAAACTCAGGAAGAACCCGACTCCACAGCATCCCACGCATCCCAATCCAACGAATTACCGCCACCTCTCTCGAAATCGACAACTGCCGCCCGTCCGGCCTGACTGCCGCTCGCAACGCTCCCCAGAACACGTAGGAGTGCCCCATAATCCAAACCAAGCACGGTGGAAAACCTACAAGAGACAAAGAAAAACGTCAATCAAACACTGCCATCTACCCCCAGCCACCTTTCCCGCAAGTTCCTCATACCCATGCGGGCCTCACATATGACCGAAATCGAATAGACTCCCAACGGCCAATACGCCGAATAACGTCATCGCCCAACCCCCTCCTGGCAGCCTCCGTGGCCGCCCCGATCCGAAAAGAATGTCCCCCATACAAAGAGGGATCCTTACCCAAGCCCGACAAGCAAGATCGCAGAACTGCTATAAACTGGAAACGAGAAAGATAAGACCCGTCCCCATGAACTAATAAAGGGCCCGCTCCCCCTGTCCCATCCCGTCCCCAAAACTCCCTGAGGCATCGAACCGGGCACGCGACCGAACCCTCTACTTGGAACAACACTACCCTACAACCCCGACCCAGCTGGTCCGTTTTTGACCGTCTAATGCAGAATTCCAAACGGTCATCAAATAATTCCACATCCTGCCCACAAAGGCCTCCCGCCCGCCCCCTACTTGGACTAACCAACTCTCTGATCCTCAAGGCCCCAAAAAAGGCGAGCGAAAAAGCCAACCTAAACAGCCCAACCTCCCCTTCCGAAATACAAACCCCTTCCAACTGACCCAACAGATCCACCAACAAACTAAAAGAAATCGGACGGCGACTATCCACATCGGATGCACGCCTCCTCCAACCACGCAAAGCTTGCGCAACCCAAAAAGACTTTGACACATCCACCACCCCCCGGCTCCGACAACCAAAGGCCACACCCGCCATAAACTTGACCACCCTGGAATACGACCACCCCTCCTCCCGACAGTGCCCCACCCAAAGCAACATCAACGCGCTATCCTCCAACCCACAACCCTGCAACCGCCGCCTCCAGGCCTCCCACAGGGCCCACGCCCGTTCATACGCCGCCCAGGTTCCCGCCGCCAAAGAACCCCTCACCAGATCCTCAACCGACCGAACGGCAGATTCCACATTTCCGGCGGAAAGCTGGTCCCCTCCGTCTCCGCCTCCGGTGCCAATGCGCGAAAACGATCCCACTGGAAACGAGACAAAGCATCCGCAATTGAGTTACTAACCCCCGGTACATGAGACGCCACCACCCACGCGTTTAAAGACAGGCAACTCAACGTCAAATACTGAAGCAACCGCACAACCGGTGGCGACGAAGCTGAATTGCGATTAATGGCCTCAACCGCCCCCATATTATCGCAATGAAAACACACCTTCCGATCCCGAAAGATTCCACCCCAAATGGACACCGCCACCACAATGGGGAAAAGTTCCAGCAACACCAAGTTTGTCAACAAGCCCTCCTCCTTCCATACATCCGGCCATTCCCCCACACACCAACGGCCCCCCAGATACGCCCCAAAACCCCGGCCCCCAGCCGCATCCGTAAACAAATCCAAATCTGCTGCCGACACTCCGTCCGCCATCCACAAGGACCGCCCATTGTACGTTTCCAAAAAAGACGCCCACACCGTCAAGTCATCCTGCAACTAACGGGTAACCCGAACAAAATGGTGGGGAGACCGCACTCCCGCCGTTGCCCTAGCCAATTTCCTACAAAAAATTCGCCCCATGGGCATTATGCGACACGCAAAATTAAGCTTGCCCAATAGGGACTGCAACTCGCGGAGCCGCATTTTCCGTTTTCCGCAAGCCACAGACACCTCCCGCCGCAAATCCACAAGCTTATCCTCAGGCAACCTGCATTCCATAGCCACCGTGTCAATGACTATCCCCAAAAAACTCAATCGCGTCGTCGGGCCCTCCGTCTTTCCAGACGCCAAAGGAACACCGAAAAGGCGAGACATGGCTTCAAAAGAATGCAACATCACCGAGCAGCCATTAGAACATGGCGGCCCGATAAACAAAAAATCATCCAAATAATGAATGATAGAACCCCAACCTGACCGCTCACGTACCACCCACTCCAAAAAAGTACTGAACTTTTCAAAATAAGCGCACGAAACTGAACAACCCATTGGCAAACACTGGTCAACAAAATACCCCCCATCCCAGAAACACCCCAAGTGCTGACACTCCGGGTGCACAGGCAAAAGACGAAATGCCGCCTCAATATCAACCTTGGCCAACAGCGCCCCCTGCCCATACAACCGGTCCCAACGAACCGCCTCATCAAACGACGTATATACAACCGAACACAATTCCGGCGCGATCCCATCGTTAACCGAGTTCCCTTTTGGGAAAGAAAGGTGATGTATAAGGCGGAATTTATTCTGCTCCCTCTTAGGTACGACCCCCAACGGAGACACCCGCAAATCCTGCATCGGCAATTCCCGAAAGGGCCCTGCCATGCGACCTAACTCCACCTCTTTGCGCAGTTTCTCTGTCACCACTCCAGGAAGTTCCGTCGCAGAACGCAAATTATTTCCCCCCGACCCCCAACCCCTTCAACATATGGAATCCGAAAATCCTCCCGAAAACCAGCAAGCAAAAATTCCGCCGCCTCCACATCAGGGTATTCATTTAGAAAACGCTCCATCTCTGCCACCCGTATTGGCGTCCGCCCCTTTTCCAGCCGCATCACCCCCACTCTTACCCCTGCGCCCCCTGAAGCAACGCTGCGCCCCGTGGTTTCCCCCGCAAAAGGAACACTCGTGCTTGAACTTGCACTTGTCCCCGTACTTGCATCCCCCCTCATTGAATGAAAAACAGAGTCCCTTAACTGAGGCCGCCGAGCGCTCCGATTGCCCCGAACCCCCGGCGCCCCCCGGAAAGGGCTGCCCAGCCCTGGCCGGAGTCATAACCCGCATCCACAGGCCAATGTCTTTATGGTCCCAGCGCATACTAGGCCGGACCGCCTTCCGCTGCCTGAACTGCTCGTCATACCTCAACCACCCCAAACCCCCATACACACGGTATGCCTCGCCTATTGCATCCAGATAACAGAAAAGTGCTGAACAATTATCTCTGGCCTTCTCTCCGATAACACTGGCTAAGATCACAAAAGCCTGTAACCAGTTTGAAAAAGTCAGCGGAATCAAACGAGAACGCCGCTTATCCTCTTCCTCCTTTTTCCTATCATCCCGCCTATCCCGGTCCAAATTAAAGCGCTCCAGGGGAAGCAGAGAAAATAAATCCACGTACTCCCCTTTCCAAATTCTTTCCCTAACCTCCTGCTTCAAGTGCGCCCCCAGCGGCCCCTCAAAGCACACATAAACCTCCCCTTTCGCAGCGTCATCCAAACGCGGCTCCTCACCATCCTTCTCCCTGGCCCCGTCCCTTCCTTTATTGCCCTCCTTATCCGCCACTCCCTGGTGCGCTGCCCCAACCCCACCTCCAGCGCCTGAACTGCCCTCCCCAGCACCCGCCCCACCAAGACCCCCGGCCGCACTCACACCCAGCAATCCCGGACGTTGCACCCCCCATGCAGTCAAAGGGGACCCCGCCACCATCCCCGTACCTACCAACCCCGTCACCAAATCACGCAACCCCAACAAAAACTCCCCCAACCCACCGGCAACGGACACCCCGGAGACTCCCACCACCCCCGAGGCTCCCCCGCTATTAGCAACCACTAAAGAGGAATCCCCGCTTATCTCACCTGGCTGCGCGGACGCTGTGACTCCACCAGCCGGAACGTGAGGCACCGAAACTTGACTGGCGACGAACTCCCGTCCAGACGCCCGCATCTGTTCTGGAACATCTCTGGAATCTGTAGACCCTGCAGCCTGCAAACCTGCAGCTGCGCCACTAGATGTCTCCCTCACAGCACTTGTAGATCCCAAGGCCTGCAGTACCTCAGCCTCGCCACCAGATGTCACCCTCGTCCCGCTTGGAGCTCCAAGAGCCTGCAGATCTGCAGCTCTGCCACCAGATGTCGCCCTTCCTTCATCCTCCAGAGTCGACCTGAAGCCAGCGCTGCGCTGCTCCGGTGAGTAAACAAGCTCAGGGCCACACACAGGACCCCGCCGACCAGCAGATGCAGCCTGCCTTCCTGTCACACGCCGGGCAGAGAGACCAGGGCCCGATCCCCCTGCCGAACCAGCTCCGGATCCCACGCTGCCTGCATCAGAGGAGAGGGGGAGGTCCCGCACCCCCCTCCTAGGGTCCCGCCGTACCACAGGATTCCTCCCAGCACGCGACTGCTTGGAAGAACGGGTACTCACCGCAGCGCGTGCTGGAGGGGCCACAGAGGGGCTCCTTAACCGGCGCCGGACCCTCGGGGTCACTTCTGGACTTAGGCGCGCCGGAGGCCTTGTCCTCCGAGGCCGGCTGGAGGGGAGAGCCGAAGCAGTAGCCTCCCCAGACCCCGGGAGCAGACCTTGAACGGTAGCCTGCAGCCATCCAGATCCCCTGCTCTCCGCTGCCGCACGGAGCTGTGCCAGGAGCGCTTCCACCTCAGACATCGTGGGACAGGAACACCAAAAGAGGTACTGCAGCAGCTCAGACACGGGCTGCTGCCACACTGCTGTCCTCACAAAATGGCCCCTTTTCCCGCCCCTGCTAACCCTTTTAACCCCTTAGCCACACCTCCATCCCTTACGTCACTATCCCTCCTCCTTAACCCTTTGTAACCCCGAATCCTCTCCCTCCAAGCCCCAGTCATGCCAGGCCTCCATCCAGCCTTGCAGCCCTGCTTCCGGCCTGCACTGTACGCCATCCGAAAACTTTTTCTTTAGGGCAAATTTAAATAATCAGGGGCCAGTCCTCATCTACTGTCTCTGTAGTGTGTGCGTGTAATACACATCCGTGACAAATACAGTACGCCGTCCGAAAACTGTTTTTTTTGTGTCAATTTCAATAAGCTGGGCCTAATCTAGTGTCCATAGTGTGTGGCTTTCTGTGACATATACAGTACGCCATACGAAAAACAGTTTCTTTAGGGAAAATTCCAATAATCTGGGCCTAATCTAGTGTCCATAGTTCTGTGGCTTTCTGCGACATATACAGTACGCCATCTGAAAACTGTTTCTTCAGCGTAAATTTTAATAATCAGGGGCCAGTCCTCATCTACTGTCTCTGTAGTGTGTGCGTGTAATACACATCCGTGACATATACAGTACTCTATCCGAAAACTGTTTCTTTAGCGTAAATTCAAATAATCTGGGCCTAATCTAGTGTCCAAAGTGTGTGGCTTTCTGTGACATATACAGTACGCCATCCGAAAACTGTTTCTTTAGGGAAAATTCCAATAATCTGGGCCTAATCTAGTGTCCATAGTGTGTTGTTTTCTGTGACATATACAGTACGCCATCTGAAAACTGTTTCTTTAGCGTAAATTCCAATAATCACGGGCCAGTCCTCATCTACTGTCTCTGTACTGTGTGCATGCAATACACATCCGTGACATATACAGTATTCCATCCGAAAACTGTTTCTTTAGCGTAAATTCCAGTAATCTGGGGGTAATCTAGTGTCCATAGTGTGTGGCTTTCTGTAACATATAAAGTACGCCATCCGAAAACTGTTTATTTAGGGCAAATTCCAATAATCTGGGCCTAATCTAGTGTCCAGAGTGTGTTGTTTCCTGTGACATATACAGTACGCCATCCGAAAACTGTTTCTTTAGGGCAAATTTAACTAATCTGGGCCTAATTTAGTGTCTATATTCTGAGGGTTTCTGTGACATATACTGTCCTGCATCCGAAAACTGTGTCTTTAGCGAAGGGTAAATCAATCTGCGCCACATCTAGTAACAAAACCATTAATATGAAGAAGGCGAGCAATAAGGGATTGGGAAGTGGGCGTGATGCTGATGGTGCACGCAGAGGCCATGGCCCTGGGCACAATGAAACTGTTCCGACTGCCAGTGCACCAGAAACAAAAAAAACATCCTAAGTACCCAGCTTCATGTTCAACTTAGCTGGGCGGCGTAGGACAACAGTGTCCAAGTCGGACCATACTCTAAAATAAACACTATTAAGAAAGGTGCACTACTGTGGATGCAAACAACCAAATCTGACTAAACCCTCAAACTGGTGTTAATATTGAGAATTTAACCAATATATCCTTATATTAAGGACATATCTGAGCCCGAGCACCGCACCAAGGTATCTCAAGTAGCTCAGGACCTAACGCTAACCTACCTATGCCGTGTGGGCAATACCAGGATCCAGTGGGCAAATTACAGGAGTGTAAGGTCTGACTAACAGCAAACTCCCAGTTACCTCCAGCATGCAGCCATGCTTGCAATGGGAGGAGGGAGGAGGCTGTGAGTCCCACCTAAGACTGGCTGATAAGGCCCAGGCCTCACAGGTGCACCTAAATGTTGCCTGAGGATGAGAATTTGGTTTGTTTGCATCCACAGTAGTGCACCTTTCTTATTAATGTTTATTTCATATAGCTATTTACATCCACACATTTTTCTATCTTGTGTAGGATGTATTTTTGTGGCACTTGTGGTCAGCTGCGGGCATCCTCTACTGTTAGCATCTTTGCTGGGGATCGCCATTAGCCACAGGCCACAAGTGCAGGATCTGCTCCCTTGGGTATAGATGCGCGGATGCATCTGGGGTTGAGCACTTCCTGCCTCTTAACACCACACCATTTTTTGTAGTTTGTATATAGATATGTTTGGAGGTGTATAAACTCCATATTTAAATGTGCCTGATTCTCATCCTCAGGCAACATTTAGGTGCACCTGTGAGGCCTGGGCCTTATCAGTCAGTGTTGGGTGGGATTTACAGCCTCCTCCCATTGCAAGCATGGCTGCATGCTGGAGGTAACTGGGAGTTTGCTGTGAGTCAGACCTTACGCTCCTGTAATTTGCCCACTGGCTCCTGGTATTGCCCATACGGCACAGGTAGGTTAGTGTTAGGTCCCGAGATACTTGAGATACCTTGGCGTGGTGCTTGGGCTCAGATATGTCCTTAATATAAGGATATATTGGTTATATTCTAAATTTTAACACCAGTTTGAGGGTTTGGTCAGATTTGGTTGTTTGAATTCACAGTAGTGCACCTTTCTTAATAGTGTTTATTTTAGAGTACTGTAAATTTCAACTTTTCTGTCGTTTTACTTGAAAGACAAAGTTATTTTTTGCTCCTGCTAAGTCAGCTTCTGAAATCTGGCTGTTTTGTTGGAGTTCCTGTGGAGCATGTTGGTTTTTGGCCTTATTTATCATAGGGATTGTCTCAAAAAATAATCTCCAGTGCTCTCTACTCCTGACCTGCGGTAGCTGAGGCAGGTGAAAATAAGTCAGAATGTGATAGTTTGGCCTGTTCTAATTTCAACAAGTGCCACCTGCCACTTCCATAAATTTGGCTCACAGACTGTTAACTTTACACAAATACAAATTGTCCCCTGTTGATAAATCAGGGCCTAGGTTTATGTAATGTGCAGCTGTACATTTACAGCTATCTGTATTTGTATCTGTTTACTGTATGTATAACCTATTTGTTTTTTTAAAGGCTTTGGACAACCTTGTGGGAATTTTTTAATGATTGCATTTTACTCATTTTGAGCTAAAAAAAATTCTTAATAGATCTTAATTCAAAATGTTCAGCTGTTTCTGAAACATAGAGTTAGAAATCTGTCTGCTTAAAGAGAACCTGTTACCACAAAATGCAATGCAATCTGAAAGCAGCAGGTTATAGAGCAGGAGGAGCTGAGCAGATTTATATATATTCTTTGTAGGAAAAGATTCAGTAATTTACACATTTATATCTTTTTTTTTTTTGGCAGCCATGTAAAGTGCTATTGGTATAGGAAGGAGGGGTTATCAGTGACTGACAGCTGTCTCTGTGTGCACACTTATACAAACAGTGCTATCAGTCACTGATAACACCTCCTCCCTGTACTGATAGGTACTCACAGGGCTGCAAACATATAAATGTATAATTTACAAGTTTTACTAAACCTTTTTCTATAACACTATAGATTTCAATCTGCTCAGCTTCTCCGGCTCTATAACATGGTGCTTTCAGATTGCTTTGTATTTTGTGGTGACAAGTCTTCTTTAAAGTCTATGTACACCTTTTAGGGGCAATTTTTTTCATTATTGCATTATACTAATTTTGAACTAAAATCATTTTTACAATTGGTCTTTGTTAAACATTTGGAAACCTCTGTGTACAAGGCTGAGATGCTTTAGTAGCAGGATCTGAATTTTCTCCCTCTTCCGTCAGGCATCCCACCTGACAGGCTCCTTATCTCTGCTCTCTGGCTTTATAAACACTCACTGTATCTCAGTTCTCATCTTACTGATAAGAATATGGCTTTAATAAGTGTTCATGACATCTTTGTAATTTAGAGATAAGGAGAAAGTACCATTGGCGCAGCTAGAAAAACAGTTAACCCTTTGTGACAAAATGGCTCAATATTTTTAATAAATGCCAATTGAAAAAAATATTTTTAGCCCAAAATGAGTAGCATGCAATCATAAAAAAATTACCCTCGAAGGTATACATAGCCTACACAGCTCCACATGAGCCTCAAAGGTGTACTCATGTATAGGCTCTTTAATCTGATTTCCTAACCTCATAAACACTCATCAATTCCTATCCAGCTGATAAGAATATGGTTTAAATAAGTGTTTATGAGTGAAAGAAAACCAACTGACAACCTGCAAACAGAATGATTTTTTAACCCTGTATCAGAAACGGCTGAACATTTTTAATAGAGATCTATTGAAAAAAAATGATATGAAAGCTCAAATGAGTGAAATGCAATCATAAAAAATGCTCCTGAAGGTGTCCATAGCCTTTAAGGTTACTAGGTGAAAGGCTGTATTTAAATGTGGCACAATTCTACAGCTGTCCTATTCATCAGATTAGGGCTTGTAGAAACTCATGAGCTGATTCTCAGTCACAGACATTTCTGCAACAATTATGTCTCATGTGAAATCACCCAAGTGTATTTTGCAGACCATAATTGACTGTTCAGTAGAAACCTGTCCGTTGCTAAATCAGAAATTGTATCTAGAAAGTGGACAATAAAATCACTTTCCAAAATTTACTTTGTTTATCCTGTCACCAATTATTCTGCATAGCGCACACATCCTCAGTACATCTACTGTACCTATAAGATTTATTTGCCTTCTGGAAATGCATTTGAAATGCTCTCCATAATGCCAGCAACATCTTCTGTAAAACTTCAGTGATGAAAGGCGCAGAGGTTCCCAGGGAAACTAATTTTCATATAGATTTATAGCTGATCCTGGCTGATATCTTTTATATTATCACACCGTTAAGGAGAAGCTATTAAATTGCGCACACACGCCGATCTCTGCCAGACCTGTATATATTATTTGAGCTTGGGGAATGGTCTCATAATATCAACGTGACAACGCTGCTGCTTCTTTTTTGTGTGAAGTGTGTTTATTTCCAGCAGTGTATTTATGTCCTGAGATGCTAAGAAACGTGAGAAGAATGCAAAGATGTATTTACCATGTTCTCTTATTCCGATAAGATTTGACCTGATAATGATTTAAGAATTTGCATGCACTTAAAGGAAGCTTCTTGAAGAACATTCAACATATAATGTTATGACCAAAAACTAGAGCTCACGCTAGCACTTAATACCAGAAACGATGAAAATGGATCTTCAATGATTAATTACCTTTACAGCTCCATTTTACTAATCCCAATATCCTAATCAAATGAAAATTTGCAAGCCCTTCAAAACCGATTGCTCCAACATCACGTAAATGATTCCCATTTTAAATAGTGTGTTTATTGGCTGTATGATACTGTTGGAAAACCGCAGTTTTTCCAGCAAGAACTACAAAACTTTTTACAATCATGTTAATGACCACCCGGTTTTGCTGTATTAGGGTTCAACTACACAGCTGTCTTGCCCAGGGATTGCAGTGTGACATTGCTAGCATAAAAATGAATGCGATAGCTAGAGATGGCCTTGCTGTTCGCCCAGCGGTCGTTTCGAGGCGAACATTGCTCGTTTGCGGTTCATCGACCTGGCGAACATATGGCGATGTTCTTCGGCGCCATATCCTTTTACATTGTGAAGAACTTTGACCCATAACACATCCATCAGGTGGTACAGGACAGCCAATTGAGACATTTCAGCACATGGACATACCTTATAAATAAATCCGATCTGACTGCAATTTTACATTCAGTCTTTTGCCAGTGTAGGGAGAGGTTGCTGTGTGGAGCATGGACAGACTGATCGGGACACCAAAAGCGATCTAATAGGGCCACAAAAGTCCTTTTAAGGACTGGTATAGGTGTTCTATCGATAGGTGTGACTTACTGAGGGGAGTAATCTACTTATAATATACTTTCTAACATAGAAAGTATATTATAGTGCATTTGTATTGTGCAGCAGTTGTGTGCGGTTCTGCTGTGATACTGCAGGTATATAGAGTGCCAAACGCTATTGGAACAAATAATTTCTACTATTGTGATATACCAGTTGCCCCCCCAAAAAAACTGATTGAAGCAGGGGTGTTGTATAGCAATAATATACTTTCTATATAGTGCATTTAGGTAGTGCAGCATTTGTTAGTGGTTTTGCTGCGTTACCACAGCTACACAGAGTGACAAACGCTATTGGAACAAATAATTTCTACTGGTGTGATATACCTGTTTCCCCCCCCCCCCCCCAAAAAAAAACAGATTGAAGCAGGAGTGTTATATACCAATAATATACTTTCTATATAGTGCATTTTGCTAGTGCAGCATTTGTTTGCGGTTTTGCTGCATTACCACAGCTACACAGAGTCACAAACGCTATTGGAACAAATAATTTCTACAGGTGTGATATACTAGTTGCCCCCCCAAAAAATTGATTAAAGCAGGGGTGTTATAAATCAATAATATACTTTCTATATAGTGCATTTAGGTAGTGCAGCATTTGTTGGCGGTTTTGCTGTGTTACCTCAGCTACACAGAGTGACAAACGCTATTGGAATAAATAATTTCTACTGGTGTGATATTACCAGTTGCCCCCCCCCCCAAAAAACTGATTGAGGCAGGGGTGTGATATACCAACTATATATTTTTTATATAATGCATTTGGGTAGTGCAGCATTTGTTTGCGGTTTTGCTGCGTTACCGCAGCTACACAGAGTGCCAAGCGCTATTGGAAGAAATATGATGTGATATACCATTTCCCCCACCAAAAAAGTGATTGAGGCAGGGGTGTGATATACCTTCTTCCACAAATACTGTTCTTCTATTGGGACTTTTGTCACAGGGTCATTTTGAAAATGGCATGCAGAGGAAGAGGCAGGCCATTCCGCAGGGGTTGTAGGGGTCAGGCACGTGCACCAGGCCGGAGCCTAAGTGAAAAGTTGCAGAAGGTGCGTGCAATTACGTTAAAGGACGCACCAGACTTGGTTGAGTGGCTCACCCAGCCTTCCGCTTCTGCACCCTCCTCATCCTATCTATCTGCACCCTCTTCAATCTCTGCTGTGTGCACCCCCAAAGACACCACCATATCCCCTCCGTTCGAGTCAGAGGAATTATTTTCCCATCCATTCCCAGACCTTACCGATGGCATCGGATCAGGAAGAGGAGGTATCAACGGCCACCACCCAGCAGTCTGACGACAGTACCCAGATCAGCCCAAGGAGGTCCCTGCAGTTGCTGTCTGCTCCGAGATCTCTAATGTCAGTGGTGGTGAAGGTGACGATGATGACACGTCGATGGACGTCACGTGTGTTCCCACAAGAGAGGAAGAGGAGGGGAGTTCAGAAGCAGACAGAAATTACAGTGCACAGGAGGCAAAAAGCAGACTGCTAATGTATCTGGAACGAGCCATCCACCAGGCACGGTCACATCTGGCGCTCCCAGGATGCCGGCACATAGCTCTGCAGTGTGGGCTTTTTTTTAACGTGTCCGTTGCTGACAATAGTGTTGCCATTTGCAGCCTGTGCTGTCAACGCATAAGTCGCGGTAAGTCCAACATTCACCTAAGAAGGCACCTGGCCTCCCATCACCGAGCTCAGTGAGAGCAACACCGTCAGAACCCACAAAGCCACACTCCCAGCGCTCCACGTCCTGCCTCTTCTCCTTCACCTCTCTCCTCCCATTTGTCCTCCACTCCACCTTCCACCGTGCTGTCGTAGCGTTCATCTGGCAAAAGGCAGGCTTCCGTGGCCTAAATGTTCGAGCAAAAAAAGATGATGACGCCAAATAATGCTCTTGCCCAACGGCTGAATGCTGGCTTTTCGGAACTGCTAGCCCGCCAACTACTGACATATAAGCTGGTGGACTCAGAGTCCTTTAGAAAATTTTTTGCCATTGGCACACCGCAATGGAAGGTCCCCAGAAGGAAATTTTTCTATATGTCCACGTTCAGCGGCAAGTGAATATATCTCTGGCACACAGTGTCGGTGCCAAGATACATCTGACCACAGAAACGTGGTCTAGCAAACATGGGCAGTAAAGGTACATAACTTTTACTGCCCACTGGGTGAACCTTCTGATGGCCGTCAAGCATGCAACCCGTGGCACCAGAGTGGATTTGGTATTACCGCCACGGATTGCATGCAGGCCTGCCTCTTCTTCTCCTCCTCTTACTCCACCCTCCATCTCCTCCTCAGCTGACTCCTCTTTTTCCACTGCTACTGCCTCTTCCACTGTGCCCCCCAGACACAGAACCTGACATACTAGATGAGACGTTGCCATGCTGTGCTGCGGCTGTTGTGCCTGGAAGCCAAGAGCCACACTGGTCCTGCACTTCTTTCAGCTTTGCGGTCACAGGCCGATCAGTGGCTAGCCCCGCTCAATTTGACAGTTGGTAAAGTGGTGTGCGACAACGGTGTTAATCTGCTGAGCGTGCTGAAACAGGGCAAAATTACACACGTGCCGTGCATGGCACACATCCTGAACTTAGTTGTGCAGTGATTCATTGCCAAATACCCTGGGGTCCAAGACGCCTTGCGGCAGGCTAGGAAAATCTCTGGCCATTTTAGAAGATCGTACACGGCCATGGCTCGCCCTACTGACGTTAAGCTGCGACACCACCTGCCCGTCAGACGTCTGATTTGTGTCTGCCCAAAGCGATGGAACTCCACCTTGTATATGCTTGATAGGCTGCTCCAGCAGAAATGTGCAGTTAACGACTACCTGTATGAACTCTGCGACAGTACAGGTTCTAGGGAGCTTGTTTTTTTTCCCACCGAGCCAGTGGCTGCTCATGTGCGACGCATGCACACTTCTGCGGCCATTTGATGAGATCACCAAACTGGTCAGTCGCAGCCAGGGTGCCATCAGTGACATCATACCTTACGCCTTCTTTCTGGTGCGTTCATTGCGTTATGCCATTGAACAAGCCATCGAGGAGCAGGAGATGAGGAAGTTGCAATGCTGGATGAATTCCCATCTGAGAATTCTCCATCTGAGACAAGTCAACAGGAGTCTGAAGAGGAGTCAGAGGAGGATGGTGCCGGGGCGTAGGGGGAGCAAGAAGAGCATGCTTTTCTGGGATCCCTTTTTTTCCCCCGTAGATGGGGGGAGGATACCGAGGACGACATTCTCCTGGGTGATGAGCAGGAGCCAGGCCGCTCCACCGCTTCCAATTTATTGCAAATGGGGGCCTTTATGCTCCAGTGTTTGAAGAGGGAATCCCATATAAATAGCATAAAGCGCAATGACCAGTACTAGATGGCAACGTACTTAGGCCCCCAGTACAAACAAAAAATGGCAGACATGTTACCAGCATCACAGAGGGCTGTCAGAATGCAGCACTTCCAGGCCTTGCTCTGAGAAATGCTTGATTCTGCTTTTGTGGGCACTGCGAGAGGAATTTCCACTCACAGAGAAACAGTTGCGGGTACCAACCCAACAGCACATGCAAGAAGAGGGCGGTTGGTCACTTCTGATATGAGATCATTCTTGCAGCTAACCCATCGACAGCCGCCCTCCGGATCCAGCCTCAGGGAACGCCTAGACCGACTGGTGTCCGACTACATCGGGTTAACGGCCGATGTGGACACTCTGAGAAGCGAGGAACCCGTGGACTACTGGATGTGCAGGCTTGACCTGTGGCTAGAGCTGGCACAATTTGCCATGGAACTCTTGGCTTGCCCCTCGTCCAGTGTCCTGTCCGAAAGGATGTTCAGTGCAGCCGGGGAGTTTGTGACCAATTTCACATTTCTAAAAATGAATGAGGCATGGATCTCGGGGGAATTCAACACCTGTGACGACCACGTTTTATTGAATTTCCTTTGACAGCCCACAAATATCCGCCACCACCCAGAACAAATAATGGTCCCTGTCTTAGGTAAATACAGTGGCATAAAAGGCCTTTCTGTCCGTTGAATGCCTAATGTTTTGGGCCTCGGAGGAATTCAACACCTGTGACGACCACGTGTTTCAATTATCATCATTAGGGTTTTTTTCAAGTGGGAGGATTTCTTTAGCCATGTTTTTGATCCAATTTTATATTTTTAGTTCTCTTAAACATATGTTTTTAACCTCTATTTGTACTTGCCTTCAGAAAAATGTATATCCATCAACTGTCTAATAGACCTCCAGCCACATACTTACTTGTTCTTTTATGTACGCTAAATGCATAATTTTTGGGGCCTGCCGTACACTGGCCTGCTGTAAAATTGATATCCAATGACCTTGTAATCTACCTCCAGCCACATACTTACTTGTTCTTTTATGTACGCTGAATGCATAATTTTTGGGGCCTTTAGTACAGTGGCCTGCTATAAAATTGATATCCAATGACCGTGTAATCTACCTCCAGCCACATACTTACTTGTTCTTTTATGTACGCTGAATGCATAATTTTTGGGGCCTTTAGTACAGTGGCCTGCTATAAAATTGATATCCAATGACCGTGTAATCTACCTCCAGCCACATACTTGTTCTTTTATGTACGCTGAATGCATAATTTTTTGGGCCTGTATTACACTGGCCTGCTGTAAAATTGATATCCAATGACCGTGTAATCTACCTCCAGCCACATACTTACTTGTTCTTTTATGTATGCTGAATTAATAATTTTTGGGGCCTTTAGTACAGTGGCCTGCTAAAAGATTGATATCCAATGACCGTGTAATTTACCTCCAGCCACATACTTACTTGTTCTTTTATGTACGCTGAATGCTTCATTTTTGGGGCCTTTAGTACAGTGGCCTGCTAAAAAATTGATATCCAATGACCGTGTAATCTACCTCCAGCCACATACTTACTTGTTCTTTTATGTACACTGATTGCATAATTTTTGGGGCCTGTACTACACTGGCCTGCTGTAAACATATGTATTTGACCTGTATTTGTACTGGCCTGCAATAAAATTTATATCCATTGACCGTGTAATATACCTCCAGCCACATAATCACTTGATCTTTTCTGTCTGGTGAATGCCTAATGTTTGGGGCCTGTAGTTCAGTGGCCTACAGTAGAATTTGTATCCATTGACCGCATAATGTACATCGAGCCACATAATTAGAATTTATTTTATGTCAGGTGAATGCCTAATTTTTATGGCCCATACTCCTGTAGCCTAAAATTACATTTTTCTAGGCTCCAACAGGGTACATTTCAGAGAATTTCCCTTCAAGACGCATAAAAATGTCCCCTGATTAAGATACATATTTTTTGTTGGAATTTTTGTCATTGATCCCCCTTTAGTATTTCACTGTCCATGTTGTAGGACTATTTGTACACTTCTACTAAGTATTTAGTGGCTGCAAATATGAGCTGAAGGTTTTTCAGGTTCGCCTGCCATTAAAGTAAATTGGGCCCACCGTGAACTTGCGGTTCACGAACATTTGATCGCGTTAGCGCGATCGCCTTCGCGAACCATCCCGGCTGATGTTCGTCCATCACTAGCGATAGCATCTTGACTAACATGTGGGCCATGACCACGACCCCAAGGGTTTACGGCCGCAGAGAATGTGTAAGTCACGCTGTGACCCCGTTGATTTCTAAGCTAGCACCGCTACACTGCGATCTCTGGCGCAAATGCTGTGGCGGAACCAAGATTACCGTGTAGCTGACCCTAATTGGCAAAATTAAATGGTCAATGAAGCTTTTTGAAAACCCTACCCACCGTATGTGGATGTGATTTCATAACATACTCAGTTATTTTGGGTGTGGATGAACTGTACAAATCATAAAGTTTTGAAGAGTGTAATGCACAAGAGTGGAAACAGTTGTGTATGTGCAATAGAGGCAGACCATGCGACTGATATGGGGCCCAAGTGGAACCTGCTTCTATTCCTCTGTATTTTCACACAGCGGGCACTAAAAGGTGCTCAATGCAAAGAGATTATTACAGCTTCAATGGTAGTTGTATTAACTCCTTCTTCACTGAGATCCCACTAGTTGTGGCTGCAGGCCCCCAGCGAGCTTTGTAATAGAAAAGAAGCAGGAGATTTATCAATGTATTTCTGCCAGTTTTCTGCTGCAAATACTAGAGATGAGCAAAGTTTTGAAAAATTTGATTTGGAGGCTTTCCTGAAGTTCCACAAGAAATTCAGTTTGTTATGAATTAATTAACCCCTTAGGGACACAGCCTTATTTTACCTTAAGGACCAGGCCATTTTTTTCAAATCTGACCAGTGTCACTTTAAGTGGTGATAACTTTAAAACACTTTGACTTATCCAGGCCATTCTGAGATTGTTTTTTCGTTACATATTGTACTTCATGACACTGGTAAAATGAAGTAAAAAAAAAATCATTTTTATTTATAAAAAAATACCAAATTTACCAAAAATTTGTAAAAAATTGCAAATTTCCAAGTTTCAATTTCTCTACTTCTATAATACATAGTGATACCTACAAAAATAGTTATTACTTTACATTCCCCATATGTCTACTTCATGTTTGGATCAATTTTGGAATGATATTTTATTTTTGGGGGATGTTACAAGGCTTAGAAATTTAGAAGCAAATCTTGAATTTTTTCAGAAATTTTCAAAAACCCACTTTTTAGGGACCAGTTCAGGTCTGAAGTCACTTTGTGAGGCTTACATAATAGAAACCACCAATTCTAGAAACGACACCCCTCAAGGTATTCAAAACTGATTTTACAAACGTCGTTAACCCTTTAGGTGTTCCACAAGAGTTATTGGCAAAAGGTGATAAAGTTTCAGAATTTCGATTTTTTGGCAAATTTTCCATTTTTCGTCCATTTTTTCCAGTAACGAAGCAAGGGTTAACAGCCAAACAAAATTCTATATTTATTGCCCCGATTCTGTAGTTTGCATAAACACCCAATATGTGGCCGTAAACTACTGTACGGGCACACAGTAGGGCGTAGAGGGAATGGTGCGCCGTATGGTTTTTGGAAGCCAGATTTAGCTGGACTGGTTTTTTGACACCATGTCCCATTTGAAGCCCCCCTGATGCACCCCTAGAGTAGAAACTCCATTAAAAGTGAACCCATCTAAGAAACTACACCCCTGAAGGTATTAAAAACTGATTTTACTAAATTTGTTAACCCTTTAGGTGTTGCACAAGATTTAATGGAAAATAGAGATGCAATTTAACTTTTTTAGCAGATTTTCCATTTTAATATTTTTTTTTCCAGTTACAAAGCAAGGGTTAATAGCCAAACAAAACTCATTATTTATGGCCCTGATTCTGTAATTTACAGAAACACCCCATATGTGGTCGTAAACTGCTGTACGGGCACACGGCAGGGCGCAGAAGCAAAGGAATGCCATACGGTTTTTGGAAGGCAGATTTTGTTGGACCGTTTTTTTTTACACCATGTCCCATTTGAAGCCCCCCTGATGCACCCCTAGAGTAGAAACTCCAAAAAAGTTACCCCATTTTAGAAACTACAGGATACTTTGGCAGTTTTGTTGCTACTAGTTTAGGGTACATATGATTTTTGGTTGCTCTATATTACACTTTTTGTGCGGCAAGGTAACAAGAAATAGCTTTTTTGGCACTTTTTTTTTATTTTGTTATTTACAACATTCATCTGACAGGTTAGATCATGTGGTAATTTTATAGAGCAGGTTGTCACGGACGCGGCGATACCTAATTTGTATACGATTTTTTTATTTATGCAAGTTTTACACAATGATTTCATTTTTGAAACAAAATGTTTTAGTGTCTCCATAGTCTATGAGCCATAGTTTTTTCAGTTTTCAGGTGATTATCTCAAGTAGGGTTTCATTTTTTGTGGGATGAGATGACAGTTTGATTGGCACTATTTTGGGGGTGCATATGACTTTTTGATCGCTTGCTATTACACTTTTTGTGATGTAAGATGACAAAAAATTGCTTTTTTTACACAGTTTTTATTTATATTTTTTTTACGGTGGTCACCTGAGGGGTTAGCTCATGTGATATTTTTATAGAGCCGGTCGATATGGACGCGGAGATACCTAATATGTATACTTTTTTTTATTAAGTTTTACACAATGGTTTCATTTTTAAACAAAAAAAATAATGTTTTAGTGTTTCCATAGTCTAAGAGCCATAATTTTTTCAGTTTTTGGGCGATTATCTTAAGTAGGGTCTCATTTTTTGTGGGATGAGATGACGGTTTGATTGGCACTATTTTGGGGTGCATATGACTTTTTGATCGCTTGCTATTATACTTTTTGTGATGTAAGATGAAAAAAAAAATTGCTTTTTTTACACCGTTTTTATTTTTATTTTTTTACGGTGGTCACCTGAGGGGTTAGGTCATGTGATATTTTTGTATAGCTGGTCGATATGGACGCAGCGATACCTAATATGTATACAGTTTTTTTATTTATGTAAGTTTTACACAATGATTTCATTTTTTAAAACAAAAAAAAATCATGTTTTAGTGTTTCCATAGTCTGAGAGCCATAGTTTTTTCAGTTTTTGGGCAATTATCTTAGGTAGGGTATGATTTTTGAGGGATGAGATGACGGTTTGATTGGTACTATTTTGGCGTACATGCGACTTTTTCGATCACTTTTATTACCTTTTTTGGGAAGTAAAGTGGGCAAAATTTCTATTTCATCATAGTTTTTTATTATTTTTTTTTATTGCGTTCACCGTTCGGGTAAAGTATCATGGCTGTTTTATCGATCAGGTCGTTACGGACGCGGTGATATCAAACATGTGTAGGTAATTTTATATTTTTCATTTTTACATTTATTTTCACTTTTAAAAAAATTTTTGACCCAGACCCACTTGGTTCTCGAAGATCCAGTGGGTCTGATCTCTGTATAATACAGTACAGTACACTGTATAGTGTACTGCACTGTATTTTACTTACACTTTGTCTGAACAGATCTGTGACTTTAGCACAGATCTGTTCAGGACCATGGACAGCAGGATGCCTGAGAAGGCCACAACTGAGCAGACGGGGAAGGGGAAGGAGGGGAGCTCCCTGACTTAACCCTTTCCATACAGCGGTCTGTACGGACCGCTGTATGGAAAGGGTGAAATGGCTGACATTGCAGCGATGTCAGCCGTTTATACCAGAGTGTCAGCAATGTGCTGACACTCTGGTATAACCACTGACCACCAATGATTTATCAAGAGGAGGCACCCGCACCTCCTGCAACCCCCCCAGCACCTACCGCCACCATAAAATCATTCAGGGGTGCAGGGGGGGTGAAAAATCTATATTTTAGGCATATTAAAGTTTCTGATCTCCACGATCAGAAACTGCAGAAAGCGCATCAAACCGCAGGTCTGAATTGACCTGCGGTTTGTTGCGATCGCCAACATGGGGGGGTCACGGGACCTCCGGGCGCATTCAGCCGAGGTGCCTGCTCAATGATTTGAGCAGGCACCTTGTTCCGATCACCGCCGGCCGGGCGGCAGTGATCGGAACAACACATGACGTACCGGTACGTCATGTGTCCTTAAGTACCAGGACAACATGACGTACTGGTACGTCATGTGTCCTGAAGAGGTTAATCATGAATTGCTACAAAAATCAAGTATACCCAGGCCACTCAGCCTTAGGGTATGGCTATACAGAGCAGCCATGTTTCAGGCAGGATGCAAAAATGCTGCAGTGAAGAACCATGTGGCCAATTAGCCCACAGATTTCTTTCATTTAATAATGAAGACTGCACTGTATAGTCCTTCTTCATTGTTAAAAGGATTGTTCGGGTTCAGAGGTAAATATTTTCACACAAGCAGCCCCATTAATATGAGCATTGGAGCATTTCATGCTCCAGTGCTCTCCTTTGCCCTGCACTGAATCGTGCAGGGAAAAATAATTTTTTTGAGATCCGGTGATGTACCGGCCTCTCCATAGGGACTGCCAGGTGGAGGATTTCGCCCAGCAGTGAGCCCAGTGATGTAAAACGACTAGGGCAGCTCTAAAGCTGGCCCATCAGAGCCAGTGATGTCACCCTATACACTGCTGGGCAGAAGCCTCTGCTTAGCAGCGTGCCAAAGTAAACAAACAAGCCCTTTCCCTGCGCGATCCAGTGCAGGGCAAGGGAAAACATCAGAGCATGAAATGCTCCAATGCTCATATCACAGGGGCCAGAGGGGTGAAGATGTGGCTATGTCCGGGTTCAGCTCTGAACCGGGACAACCCCTGTAGTGGATGTGCACCTTTGATGCACCTTTAAACAGGGACTGTTGCTGGTATGGGGTTTGGCAGGTTAGGTGGGGGCACAATATGCTGGCATACCAACTTTTCCAATCACAGTGCTCTCCTGACCTACAGGTGGGAGCCCTTCTTCTGCCATCTGCTTTTCCTCCTTTTCTACATCACCTAATTTCAATGAGAATATGTCATCAGGAACATCTAGCTCCTCCTCTCGCTGCATCTTGCTGACTTTTCTAGGACATGGAGAATTTCAAGGATGATTTGGAAGAAGTAAAGCCAGCAAAATATAAGGATGGTCATCATTAACATCTGGCCCCCTAAGGGGTGCAGACTGGATGGTATAGGTTGATACTGGCAGTGGAATAATAAAGGCTTTCATCTTATTGGTATTGAATTACATATCTTTTTTTTTTTTTTTGCCATTTAGATTTTATTGAGTTTTAAACTATTTAAAATCACAAACGTTGTATAAAGATTGTATCGGTCCACTACAAATGGACCCACTTGAATAACATTGCACAATATAACAATAAAAGTATATAAAATGAAACTCAGTTTCTCAACATGTCTATAAAGATATCACAGTCTTGCGAGTGTCCCATGGTTGCCAACATTTCAGGAAATTAGTTCTGTTCTGTTGAAGTGCTACTGGATATTCCAGGGTTTTACTATCTTGTACCCGAGTATAGAAGTCAGAACCCATAGGGGGCATAGAGCATCTCCAATGAAGGGCATCAGACACTTAGCAGCAGTTAACATGTGAAGGAGCAGCCTGGCACCTTGGCCTCTGAATGTTGCTAATCGTGAAACCTGTGTCCAGAATGGTGTTATAATTGAACAGGACCAGAAGATATGGGATAAATGAGCTTTGGGTTGGGAGCACCTCCAACAGAGATCCGACAACTCAGGGTTCAAAGCATGTAATACTTTCTGTGAATGGTACCAGAACGTTAAAATCTTCAATTGGTTCTCTGAATTACATATCTTAGTTTACGGCTGATGTAGGAATAAGAAAATGTAGAAATAAATAAATAAAACTGATGCAGAATAAGTCTCCCTGCAGTCTGCCTAACAGCCGCTCCTTGATACCATAATGCCAATCCTATTGCACTTAACACAAATTTAGCACTGCGTCTGTGCCTACAATCTGTCTAAAAAGTGGCCCAAATTGGCACAACTAGAGTTTCTATACTTTTTATCAGGGCATGGGATCGCACAGTAAAATAGAGGGCACCACGCATGCTCGAGACTTCGGAGAGCAATGCTGAATTGCGGGCTATCACTCAAAGGCAAGAAGGGGCATGGTTACCTGACTTAAAGCAAGGAGGCCGCTGCCCCTTTGACTTCAAGCTGACATGCAAATTAGCGCAGACGGCGGATAAAAGATTATTTTCTGACCTTATTCAGCATCGGACTGCAGGATGAAAAGTATGATTAGTATCACACTGCAGGCTACCCTGAGGTACTACTGGCGGGTTTCCATGGATTTAGGAGGTGACAGGTTCCCTTTAAGGACGTTGTCCTTCAGTGATACATTTAATAGAGCCTTACTAAAATTTTGAAATATTGTAACTGCTTTACTAAATGCTATATAAAAGAACAGGTTCTTACATCTAACTTCCATGACAAATTGATTTGGACAGCTAACATTTACCTGGGGCATTGTGAATTTGTAAAATGCATTCTTCAGTGCAAAGCAACTAAGGAGACTTATACTGTGCATTATTAAATCAAGAAATGACTTATTTTATCCATATTGAAGGTGTGTAGCTTGAGGGGTATACATCTCACCTAGTTTGTTATATTGGGTGAGGTGAGAAATCAGTTAGGTTGGGTTTCGTTAGAAAGTTACTTTGATGAAGTTTTTGGTAAATTGGTGTTCTGGGCCTGTATTTTTATGGAATGGCAAGTAGGTTTTAGGTGCAAACTGGATTTCCCTCCCCTCTCCAGTATACATGTTTCTGCAAGCCCCAATTAGGTGATGCTTCTGGGATGGTATCTTGGGCATAAAACACTGCAGTGAGTGCAGTACAGCGCTGAGTCTGGGTCGTTACAGTAACCTGCTGTTGGAGGTCTGGTTCCCTAAATACTGCTCTGTGTGACCTGAGGTTTAGGCAAGGAAAACTGCAATGTGTCGTTAAAGCCAAGATGGGCAGGTATTTTGTTTTCTGTTGATTATATTTGATGTGTTCAAAGTCATGGCTTAAATTTCATGTCACTGTTTTGCTGTTGGACCAAATAAAGCCAAGTTGGACTTTTAAGTCTTAGAAGCCTGTGAATTTATCATTCATTTTCAACCACACCCAGACACTGATATAGAACAATCAGGAAGTTATCTCCAAATATTGGCCATAGTAAAAACCTAGCCACTATACTGTATTAGTATGTTCATATGCATCATGCAAGCTTGAAGGAAGACCAGCTACTTTCCCACATTTTTTTTATTGTCTGGGATAGTTTCCTCCATATATGTCAAATACAGTATATCCATAAGCCTCCATTCAGCCAATAGATGAAAAGGAGTGTTCTTCTGGCTTCTGTTGGGCTGGTATATGGCAATATATGTTTCTTTGCTATGGTATGGAATAGTGCGGTCTTCTGTACTATTCTACATTTCAGACATGCAGTAAAAAAAACTCAAACACTGGGGTAGATTTAATAATCCTAAAGATGGTCTAACCTTAGAGAGGCTGTCTAGACCAGCACCATAGTGGTTCAGGATGGATGATAAATGTGGTGCAGGGATAGACAGTCTTGTCTAAGATTATGCTAACTACTGGTTGGCTTACTTTGGACATAACTTTACTCTAGAAGTGTGTGCAATTATGGCTTAAAACAGTGCATCTTACGCCATTCTCATTCAAACTATGATCTGCCCCTTTTCAAGCAAGTTGTAGAAAACCTAGTTGCACTAAATTGCACTACTCTTTAGACAGATGTGGGCCAGATATAGTGAATATATATATAATATGAAAATCTACCGGCAGCACCACTTGTGGAACAAAAAACGGGTGCAGAGTCCAAGTAAGGTAACTGGAGCTTACCCACTAGTAGACAGTGAAAAAAATCAGACAGCACTCCAGACGGTTTCTTCAGTAAAGCAAGTGTCTTTAATCACCCATGTGGTGGCAGCAAAAAAGCAACGTTTCGGCTCTACATGAGCCTTTCTCAAGCAATGACAAAAAGTGCTAAGCATACATATATCTATGAGCCAATTACATCAATTATATAACAATGTGATTGATACTTAATGAATACCAGTATAAAAAATATATAAATACAAATACAAAATAGTCATCCTAGTGATAATTGTTAAAGTGCCAAGTGCTAACAGTGCATAAAATATATAATATAGCAGACTGTCTTATACTACAGTCTGAGATCCATAAGCATTATCAGCTGCTCATAATTAATCCATGATTGTTCAAAAACATTAATAGTGCACATGTGTGAAGGGGGTATATTAATGAGGATTACCGGAGAAAGAGATGCGTCCCACATATACTATCGCGCCGTCCAGCGCGTCTCTCTGGTGTCAGTGCGCATGTCCCAGTCGCATATACTACGTCAGAGCGGCACCACGTTTGTTGGAGATGTCGCTCCTACATGGTGTCACAGGCACGTCACCATTGCTTCTCACTCATCATGTGCGCTACCGTTAGAGTAAGGAAGCGCATGCGCAATTCCACACTTGATGCCTATGGCCACCATGTTATTAAAGGGAATGTAGCCAATATATATATTTTTATCTACCGCTTTTTCGGCTATCGCTTGGCTGAATTCCATAATAGGTCACAGTGGATAGTTACCACCTAGTCGCAGCCAAGATGAGGGTCTCCACTTTTCCAAGATAGGAGACCATCCTCTATGTATGCCCTCGATGCTGTCAGCACGCTAATGTCGTCAGCATCTTCGGTCAATTCCTCGCTGCATCTCATGACCTAGAGGGATCTCCTCTAATAATGGATCAGACCAAAAGAGTTATGCTTTAGGTAATCAGCACTATATCTATATAATCCAAATTATTCCCTATATATGCCATTGGGACAGTAACACCATTCCATAAGAGAGAAAAGATATACAGAAAAATATTAATAAAATAATTCTTGTACACAAGTTCACCTTCTCGGTTCATCATTATTCTTTCTTGTCTTCCCCCGAAATTCCAATGTGTCTGAAATGATACATAATATTAGTGTTATAAGTGACACTCAAAATTGATAATGACCTTGTTTTACACTTTTCTGTTATATTTTTGTTGTTATTTTTTTTTAAAAATTAAAAAAAAATTCAATTTTTATATAAGATATTTTTGTCAATAAACATGTCCTTCACAGGAAGTAATATTTGAGCACATCAAAGGTAGCACGACAGAAGGCACCCTTCCCACCTCACATCCCACCTCCATACCTGTAATCAATATTCAGGCCATTAGGTTGTAAACTATTTAAAGTCCGAATCCAATATGATTCTCTCTTTTTAAGCAGCAGTACACGATCACCCCCCCTACGAGGCATTGGTATATGATCAATGATCCAGCATCTCAAGTCCTTTTCGTTATGTTTTTTTTTGTGAAAAATGTCTGGGCACAGGCAGAACAGTGCGACCCTTTCTGATGGTAAATCTATGGTTGTTGAGTCTGGTTTTTAAATCAGTGGAGGTTTCCCCTACATACAATGCCTGGCACACCCCCCAATACAGGTAGTATGTACCCTATTAAATTCCATCTTACCTGTGACTCTACGTTTGTAGTGTATGTCCTCTCCTGCCCCTGCCAGGCATTGTATGTAGGGGAAACCTCCACTGATTTAAAAACCAGACTCAACAACCATAGATTTACCATCAGAAAGGGTCGCACTGATCTGCCTGTGCCCAGACATTTTTCACAAAAAAAACATAACGAAAAGGACTTGAGATGCTGGATCATTGATCATATACCAATGCCTCGTAGGGGGGGGTGATCGTGTACTGCTGCTTAAAAAGAGAGAATCATATTGGATTCGGACTTTAAATAGTTTACAACCTAATGGCCTGAATATTGATTACAGGTATGGAGGTGGGATGTGAGGTGGGAAGGGTGCCTTCTGTCGTGCTACCTTTGATGTGCTCAAATATTACTTCCTGTGAAGGACATGTTTATTGACAAAAATATCTTATATAAAAATAGAATATTTTTTTTTTTTTTTTTTTAAATAACAACAAAAATATAACAGAAAAGTGTAAAACAAGGTCATTATCAATTTTGAGTGTCACTTATAACACTAATATTATGTATCATTTCAGACACATTGGAATTTCGGGGGAAGACAAGAAAGAATAATGATGAACCGAGAAGGTGGATGAGGATCCCACTAAGTAATTGTTTGTTTTTGCAAACTTGCGTACAAGAATTATTTTATTTATATTTTTCTGTATATCTTTTCTCTCTTATGGAATGGTGTTACTGTCCCGATGGCATATATAAGGGAATAATTTGGATTATATAGATATAGTGCTGATTAACTAAAGCATAACTCTTTTGGTCTGATCCATTATTAGAGGAGATCCCTCTAGGTCATGAGATGCAGCGAGGAATTGACGACATTAGCATGCTGACAGCATCGAGGGCATACATAGAGGATGGTCTCCTATCTTGGAAAAGTGGAGACCCTCATCTTGGCTGCGACTAGGTGGTAACTATCCACTGTGACCTATTATGGAATTCAGCCAAGCGATAGCCGAAAAAGCGGTAGATAAAAATATATATATTGGCTACATTCCCTTTAATAACATGGTGGCCATAGGCATCAAGTGTGGAATTGCGCATGCGCTTCCTTACTCTAACGGTAGCGCACATGATGAGTGAGAAGCAATGGTGACGTGCCTGTGACACCATGTAGGAGCGACATCTCCAACAAACGTGGTGCCGCTCTGACGTAGTATATGCGACTGGGACATGCGCACTGACACCAGAGAGACGCGCTGGACGGTGCGATAGTATATGTGGGACGCATCTCTTTCTCCGGTAATCCTCATTAATATACCCCCTTCACATATGTGCACTATTAATGTTTTTGAACAATCATGGATTAATTATGAGCAGCTGATAATGCTTATGGATCTCAGACTGTAGTATAAGACAGTCTGCTATATTATATATTTTATGCACTGTTAGCACTTGGCACTTTAACAATTATCACTAGGATGACTATTTTGTATTTGTATTTATATATTTTTTATACTGGTATTCATTAAGTATCAATCACATTGTTATATAATTGATGTAATTGGCTCATAGATATATGTATGCTTAGCACTTTTTGTCATTGCTTGAGAAAGGCTCATGTAGAGCCGAAACTTTGCTTTTTTGCTGCCACCACATGGGTGATTAAAGACACTTGCTTTACTGAAGAAACCGTCTGGAGTGCTGTCCGATTTTTTTCACTATATATATATATATACAGACGTGGACAAAATTGTTGGTACCCTTTGGTCAATGAAAGAAAAAGTCACAATGGTCACAGAAATAACTTTAATCTGACAAAAGTAATAATAAATTAAAATTCTATAAATGTTAACCAATGAAAGTCAGACATTGTTTTTCAACCATGCTTCAACAGAATTATGTAAAAAAATAAACTCATGAAACAGGCATGGACAAAAATGATGGTACCCCTAACTTAATATTTTGTTGCGCAACCTTTTGAGGCAATCACTGCAATCAAACGCTTCCTGTAACTGTCAATGAGACATCTGCACCTCTCAGCAGGTATTTTGGCCCACTCCTCATGAGCAAACTGCTCCAGTTGTGTCCGGTTTGAAGGGTGCCTTTTCCAGACTGCATGTTTCAGCTCCTTCCAAAGATGCTCAATAGGATTGAGGTCAGGGCTCATAGAAGGCCACTTTAGAATAGTCCAATTTTTTCCTCTTAGCCATTCTTGGGTGTTTTTAGCGGTGTGTTTTGGGTCATTGTCCTGTTGCAAGACCCATGACCTGCGACTGAGACCAAGCTTTCTGACACTGGCTAGTACATTTCTCTCTAGAATTCCTTGATAGTCTTGAGATTTCATTGTACCCTGCACAGATTCAAGACACCCTGTGCCAGACGCAGCAAAGCAGCCCCAGAACATAACAGAGCCTCCTCCATGTTTCACAGTAGGGACAGTGTTCTTTTCTTGATATGCTTCATTTTTTCGTCTGTGAACATACAGCTGATGTGCCTTGGCAAAAACTTCGATTTTTGTCTCATCTGTCCACAGGACATTCTCCCAGAAGCTTTGTGGCTTGTCAACATGTAGTTTGGCATATTCCAGTCTTGCTTTTTTATGATTCGTTTTCAACAATGGTGTCCTCCTTGGTCGTCTCCCATGTAGTCCACTTTGGCTCAAACAACGACGGATGGTGCGATCTGACACTGATGTTCCTTGAGCATGAAGTTCACCTTGAATCTCTTTAGAAGTCTTTCTAGGCTCTTTTGTTACCATTCGGATTATCCGTCTCTTAGATTTGTCATCAATTTTCCTCCTGCGGCCACGTCCAGGGAGGTTGGCTACAGTCCCATGGATCTTAAACTTATGAATAATATGTGCAACTGTACTCACAGGAACATCTAGTTGCTTGGAGATGGTCTTATAGCCTTTACCTTTAACATGCTTGTCTATAATTTTCTTTCTGATCTCTTGAGACAGCTCTTTCCTTTGCTTCCTCTGGTCCATGTCGAGTGTGGTACACACCATATCACCAAACAACACAGTGATTACCTGGAGCCATATATATAGGCCCAATGGCTGATTACAAGGTTGTAGACACCTGTGATGCTAATTAGTGGACACACCTTGAATTAACATGTCCCTTTGGTCACATTATGTTCTGTGTTTTCTAGGGGTACCATCATTTTTGTCCATGCCTGTTTCATGAGTTTATTTTTTTACATAATTCTGTTGAAGCATGGTTGAAAAACAATGTCTGACTTTCATTGGTTAACATTTATAGAATTTTAATTTATTATTACTTTTGTCAGATTAAAGTTATTTCTGTGACCATTGTGACTTTTTCTTTCATTGACCAAAGGGTACCAACAATTTTGTCCACGTCTGTATATATATATATATATATACATACATCTATAGAAAGATTCAGGCAGCACTCCCTTTAGTGCAAATATAGAAATGCAGGTGCCCGCGGTGGTCCCTCGATATGGGACAAATTCAGTAGAGAAGGAAAATCCGCAGCACTCCTTTAAGTAAAAAAGTGAAATTTATTCACACATGTCAGACAACGTTTCGGTCCTCTCACAGGACCTTTTTCAAGTCAAGTATATATATATATAGATGATGAAAAATGGACAGCACTCCAAGTAAAAAGTTGTGGTGTTTATTCCCCCATGTGGATGGCAACGTTTCAGCTCAAACAAGAGCCTTTTTCAAGCCAAATATATATTGTGGGGTTTCGCTCTGGTAGACAGGATTAGCAGACGTAGTATAGAGGCAACAACAAGTTCTTTGGATCAAACAGTTCAGTGTTTTATTAACACTTTAGGCAAGTGACAAAACAAGCAGTCATAATCAAAACAAAAAGTCACCTTGCGGTGTTGGTGGTAATTCACACCATGCAGCAATTCTGCCTCAAAGAGTCCTTGCTGGATATCAGCACCAACCTCTTTTCACGCCAAGCAGGTAGCAAGCCTTCATCCAGACACAAGGCTCCCAGATCCCAACTCAGAGACACCGCTTTTAAACCCAGCTGCCTATTTAAGGACAGCCAGGTGCTGCCAAAACCCAGACCGGCACTTAAAATCCGGTCCGGTATTTGACGTCACCTGGTGGCCACTTTCTCGTACATTGCCAGGTAGGTTTCGATGTCGTCTGCGGGGGTCATCCTTGGAATCATGGCAAGGAATGCTTTCCGGGCATTGTGGACGCTCGGGGTTGCTCCAGCAGCCTGCAAAGCCATCACGTGTTGTAGCAGCAGTTTGTTAGTCTCCTGCTGCTGCTTATTAGCCTCCCGTTGCTGCAGGTTTGTCTCTCGCTGCTGCAAATTAGCCTCCATGAGGGCCTTCATAACAGCCTCCATTTTGTCGTGGGGCACTGGTTGTAATATAGCTGGTTTAATGTACAACATACAATTGTGCCTGAAAAATGCAGAAACATAAAAAAAATATTAAAAAATTAAAAAAAAGGCGTTCACGCCAACCTCACTGCTCATGCACGTTTCGCTCTGGTAGACAGGATTAGCGGATGCAGTATAGAGGCAACAACAAGTTCTTTGGATCAAACAATTCAGTATTTTATTCACACAAAGCAAGCAGTCATAATCAAAACAAAAAGTCACCTTGCGGTGTTGGTGGTAAGTCACACCATACGGCAATTATGCCTCAATGAGTCCTTGCTGATAGCAGCACCAATCTCTTTTCACGCCAAACAGGTAGCAAGCCTTTATCTAGACACAAGGCTCTCAGATCCCAACACAGAGACACCGCTTCTGAGCCCAGCTGCCTATTTAAGGACAGCCAGGTGCTGCCAAAACCCAGACCGGCACTTAAAATCCGGTCTGGTATTTGACCTCATCTGGCTGTAAATCAGCTCAGCAGCACATTCTGGGAGAAAAATACCTTTTTTCCCAGACAAAACCTCTCAATGTGTCATATACCTCCCCCCTTTGTTCAACCCTAAGGGGATGAACACACGCCAGTGTACCTGGGACAGGGCATCCGCCTTTCCCTGTAACCGGCCTGACCTGTGTTCCACCAAAAACTTAAAGTTTTGTAGGGAGAGAAACCATTGGGTGACCCGGGAATTTCTGTCCTTGGCCTGGCTCATCCACTTGCAAGAGGAGTGGTCAGTCACCAGGCAGAATTTTCTCCCCAATAAATAATAGCAGAGAGACTCGAGTGCCCACTTGATAGCCAGGCACTCTCTCTCAATTATACTATACCAGGTCTCGGCTGGTATGAGCTTACGGCTGAGGAAGACAACGGGATGCTCCTTCCCGTTGACTTCCTGAGACAGTACAGCACCGAGGCCTACTTCGGAGGCATCGGTCTGTCACCAAAATCGGGGACCCGCACAGGGCTAACTTCAAAGGAGAGAAAGCCTCATCTGCCCGATCAGCCCAGCGAACCATCATTGACTTGTGTCCCTTCAAGAGTCCTGTCAAGGGCACGGCTAGAGTAGCAAAGTGGGGAACAAACCTCATGTAATAGCCCACCATTCCCAGGAATTGCAAACCGGATTCCAAAAAAGTTGGGACACTATACAAATCGGGAATAAATACTGAATGCAATGATGTGGAGGTGCCAACTTCTAATATTTTATTCAGAATAGAACATAAATCACAGAACAAAAGTTTAAACTGAGAAAATGTACCATTTTAAGGGAAAAATATGTTGAATCAGAATTTCATGGTGTCAACAAATCCCCAAAAAGTTGGGACAAGGCCATTTTCACCACTGTGTGGCATCTCCCCTTCTTCTTACAACACTCAACAGACGTCTGGGGACCGAGGAGACCAGTTTCTCAAGTTTAGAAATAGGAATGCTCTCCCATTCTTGTCTAATACAGGCCTCTAACTGTGCAATCGTCTTGGGCCTTCTTTGTTGCACCTTCCTTTTTATGATGTGCCAAATGTTCTCTATAGGTGAAAGATCTGGACTGCAGACTGGCCATTTTAGTACCCGGATCCTTCTCCTATGCATCCACAATGTTGTGATTGATGCAGAATGTGGTCTGGCATTATCTTGTTGAAAAATGCAGGGTCTTCCCTGAAAGAGATGATGTCTGGATGGGAGCATATGTTGTTCTAGAACCTGAATATATTTTTCTGCATTGATGGTGCCTTTCCAGACATGCAAGCTGCCCATGCCACACGCACTCATGCAACCCCATACCATCAGAGATGCAGGCTTCTGAACTGAGCGTTGATAACAACTTGGGATGTCCTTGTCCTCTTTGGTCCGGATGACATGGCGTCCCAGATTTCCAAAAAGAACTTCGAATCGTGACTCGTCTGACCACTGAACAGTCTTCCATTTTGCCACACTCCATTTTAAATGATCCCTGGCCCAGTGAAAACGCCTGAGCTTGTGGATCTTGCTTAGAAATGGCTTCTTCTTTGCACTGTAGAGTTTCAGCTGGCAACGGCGGATGGCACGGTGGATTGTGTTCACTAACAATGGTTTCTGGAAGTATTCCTGAGCCCATTCTGTGATTTCCTTTACAGTAGCATTCCTGTTTGTGGTGCAGTGCCCTTTAAGGGCCCGGAGATCATGGGCATCCAGTATGGTTTTACGGCCTTGACCCTTACGCACAGAGATTGTTCCAGATTCTCTGAATCTTCGGATGATGTTATGCACAGTTGATGATGATAGATGCAAAGTCTTTGCAATTTTTCGCTGGGTAACACCTTTCTGATATTGCTCCACTATCTTTCTGCGCAACATTGTGGGAATTGGTGATCCTCTACCCATCTTGGCTTCTGAGAGACACTGCCACTCTGAGAAGCTCTTTTTATACCCAATCATGTTGCCAATTGACCTAATTAGTGTTAATTGGTCTTCCAGCTCTTCGTTATGCTCAAATTTACTTTTTCCAGCCTCTTATTGCTACTTGTCCCAACTTTTTTGGGATTTGTTGACACCGTGAAATTTTGAATGAACTTATTTTTCCTTTAAAATGATACATTTACTCGGATTAAATGTTTGATCTGTCATCTACATTCTATTACAAATAAAAATATTGACATTTGCCATCTCCACATCATTGCATTCAGTTTTTATTCACGATTTGTATAGTGTCCCAACTTTTTTGGAATCCGGTTTGTACTTTGCCTAGTGGTGATAGGTCGGGGCCAATTCCGTATCACCTCTATTTTGTTCAGTTGGGGTTTGATGATTCCGCACCCAATGACATACCCCAGGTACTTAGTCTCTTCTAACCCTATCGCACATTTTTTGGGGTTAGCGAGTAACATAGTAACATAGTACATAAAGCCGAAAAAAGACATTTGTTCATCCAGTTCGGCCTGTTATCCTGCAAGTTGACCTAGAGGAAGACAAAAAAAAACTGTGAGGTAGAAGCCAATTTCCCCCACTTTAGGGTCCTTCCCGACTCCAATCAGGCAATCAGACTAACTCCTTGGATCAACGACCCCTCTCTAGTAGCTATAGCCTGTAATATTATTACACTCCAGAAATACATCCAGGCCTCTCTTGAATTCCTTTATTGTACTCACCATCACCACCTCCTCAGGCAGAGAGTTCCATAGTTTCACTGCTCTTATCGTAAAGAATCCTTTTCTATGTTTGTGTACAAACCTTCTTTCCTCCAGACGCAGAGGATGCCCCCTCGTCACAGTCCCCTCGTAGCTGTTTTATGTGTAGCAACTTACAGAGTTCCCTCATCACCTTAGACATAAAAGGGGTCCCTTGGTCGGTCAGAAACTCTTTAGCTGGTCCTACCCGGGAAAACATCTCCATTAATACCTTAGCTATGAGTTTGGCCGAGGTATGTCATAGTCGCACCACCTCCAGGTACCGAGCGGCGTAGTCTAGAATGACTAAGATGTATTGATGCCCTCTGGCAGACTTCGGTACTGGGCCTATGAGATCCATAGCTATTCGGTCAAACGGTACTTCGATATTCGGGAGAGGCACTAGAGGACTACGGAAATGTGGCTGGGGGCTAGTCATCTGGCAGGTTGGGCAAGACTTACAAAACTCTTCCACTTCTTTGAATATGCTGGGCCAGTAAAACCGCTGTAGAATACGATCCTGAGTTTTCTGCAGCCCCAGGTGACCCCCAAGAATGTCTTGGTGGGCTAGATTTAACAGAAGCTTGTGATAAACCCTGGGGACCACTAATTGTTCAATAGGTTCACCCCGTAGTTGGTTTACCCAATACAACATATCCTGATGAACCACAAAACGGGGAAACACTGACTCTGCACCCGGTTGTCGTGGTTCACAATCTACTATTAACACATTTTCCCAGTCGCGGGATAGGGTTGGGTCCCGACGTTTTGTGGTACCAAAATTATCCCTGGAGACATTGAGGTATGCCAATTCAGGACTCGGCGACAAGTCCTCCACGTCTCCCATCATCACACTTAGCGGGGTTGTCTCCCTCTCTTCCACCAAAGTGGCGGTCACCCCTACCGCTGGCCCTTTGGTCTTAGGTTACCAGGGTTCTGGTCTCCCCCCTGAGCTGGGCCACTCTCTAGTGTTACCCCTTTCTCATGGGCATCAGTCACTCTCATAGCAGGCCACAGTGCCGTGAAGTCTCTCCCTATTATGAGTTTATAACGTAGATTTGTGGCGACAGACACCTCGTGGGTCCATCTATCGGCCTCCGTCGTTAGAGACACCAGCACGGTGGGGTAGTCTTTTAAGTCTCAGTGGATTCATATCACCCCGTGTCTAGAAAAGTCTCAGCCGGAGTGTCTCCCACTTCCACCTGGCACAAATGATCTAGAGACCCTGGGGTACATGTTGTGCACAGCCTGCTGGCATATAGCGACTGACGGTAGCCATAGTTAGTGTCCATGGGCTGAACCCAATGGGGACCATCAGCCCTTACAGGGCCAGGCTCCTGACACCGCCAGCAGACTATCGGAGCCAGGTCTGCCGTGGGTACATCCCGGGCAGGTTTTATTGGCTCAAATCTCCGGGCCTGAGGTGGAGATTTCAGAGGTTTGTCAACCCCCCTCCTGACAGAACCCTCCTTTAGATTCCTGGTAGTTTCATAGCGTTCCACCAGGTCTACCATCTCAAGGGTATTGCCAGGAGACACCTGACTGATCCAGTGCTAGAGAGGGTATGGCAAAGCCCTATAGAACAAATCGGCCAACAGAGGATCCAGCATAGCCATTTTTGCAAGAGGTGAAGTAAGTTATAATACTGGGGTCTTGCAGGCTCAGCCGGGTTGAACCTCCACTGGTGCACATTCACCCCCAGTCTTGCCAGAATCTCACCCTTGACTTTCTGGTAGTCGGCAGCTTGATCATCCGGCAAGTTGAAATACACCCGTTGAGAATCGGATGCCAGGAACAGAGCGACGACCTCAGTCCACCCTCAGTCCACTGGTCACGGGGTAGCTTTTCTCTGATGGCCACATTCTCGTACATCGCCAGGTAGGTTTCAATGTTGTCTGCGGGGATCATCTTAGGAATCGCGACATGGACTGCTTTCCTGGCATCGTGGATGCTCAGGGTTGCTCCAGCTGTCTGCAAAGCCATCACATGTTGTAACAGCAACTGGTTAGTCTCCTGATGCTGCTTATTAGCCTCGTGTTGCTGCAGGTTTGTCTCTCGCTGCTGCAGATTAGCCTCCATGAGGGCCTTCACAACAGCCTCCATTTTGTCGTGGGGCGCTGGTTGTAATATAGCTGGTTTAATGTACAACATACAACCGTGCCTGAAAAATGCAAAAAAATAAATAAATAAAAAATAATCGGCATTCACGCCAGCCTCACTGCTTATGAACGCATCCTCCACCAATTGTGGGGTTTCGCTCTGGAAGACAGGATTAGCAGACGCAGTATATAGGCAGCAACAAGTTCTTTGGATCAAACAGTTCAGTGTCTTATTCACACTTTAGGCAAGTGACAAAACAAGCAGTTATAATCAAAACAAAAAGTCCCCTTGCGGTGATGGTAGTAATTCACACCATGCGACAATTCTTCCTCAAAGAGTCCTTGCTGATAACAGCACCAACCTCTTTTCATGCCAAACAGGTAGCAAGCCTCCATCCAGACTCAAGGCTCCAAGATCCCAACACAGAGACACCACTTCTGAGCCCAGCTGCCTATTTAAAGAAAGCCAGGTGCTGCCAAAACCCAGACCGGCACTTAAAATCCGGTCCGGTATTTGACCTCACCTGGCTATAAATCAGCACAGCAGCACATGCTGAGAGGACAATACCTGTTTTCCCAGACAAAACCTCTCACTATGTCACAATATCACTATATATATATATATATATATATATATATATATATATATATATATAGTATATATTATTTATTTCGTTTTTTTTTATAATTTGTATATATTTTTTTTTCTTTTGTCTAGCTCACGGGCAACAGAATAGCAGCCATAAGATGCTTACTTGAGGAAATCCTACTGACATTATCATATACCTCAGACAGACACAATTTTGCAGGGTGAAAACAGTCTTAGCCGCTGTAGTTAACACATAATGACTGATGTGCCTCAAAAAATATTTTGTATGACGCTTTTGTTTCTGTTGCAGTTCTATCTAAATAGAAGCATCTGTGACAGACATCACAAGCTGAGTCACTTAGTACATGTCTTACAGGTTGTATGACATGTAAAAATCAATCCGCGTGACATCCGTAAAGATACCCGTGTAGCATCCGTGTTTGGTCCGTGCATCTGCTTTTTACCCTCCATATTTCACGGATGATGCTCAGTTGAAAATTAATTTGCAGAGCATCTCTTATCAGTCATCAATGAAATCGGATGCAACACAGATGTCATCTTTGTTGTGTCCATAATTTTCATGGACCCATAGACTATAATAGGTGCATTTGGTCTGCATCTCGGACCAAAGTAGTGCATGTCTCTGTAAATTTTTCACTGACCCACATTCAGTAAAAAAATACTGATGTGCTGTGCATGGAAAATGCGAATGGCACACATCAGTGAAAAATGAAAAGGTGAACGAGGCTTCATACATATACATTTTGGGGTGAAAATAATAACACAGAATGAGGTGGTAATGTTTCCCCTTTTACTGATACGAACTACACCGTTTAGTTGGACCGATGGTCCAACTGCTGAAAGGGGTTCAGGTGGGCGCACAATACCAATGCACTGAAAAGAATGGATGGTCATTTAGCACATGGCTACATTAAGTCCCCAAGAGCTGGTTTTTATAGTGGCTTTCCGATCTGGTTGATAAAATGGGGTCCAAGCAGAAACGCCACTCTATACCCCACCCTACACAGCATATGAACAGCTGGAAAGGTTGCAAGTAAACTGAATTGAATTAAGTTGAGTTTGTCAGGAGCACAATATATGGATTCCTATTTGTTGTATGCAAAATGAAATTCTGCACGGAATGAGCATACCCCGCCAACCGAAGCAATACACCTAGTGAACAAATGCATCTTTCCACCTGTGTCATTTCTGCAGTACACACAGCCCTCGGGCTCTATTTGTTCTGCATGCAATGCTGTCTGAATCCTAACCAGGTCCAGGGCATTTAATGATATGGAGTCTGCTGCAATCCACTTGCAGTAATGAGCGGCTCAGGAGTATGCTCTGCACGTCGCCCGCTCGCAGCCAGCATTTCATTCCTCCCGTCAAGCTGCTTCTGAAATGTATTTTTTGCAGAGCTCAGAGGTCCCTGCCTGCAGGGACAGAGCTCTATTTTTTTGGAGGAGGTGGGAGTGAAATAGGCACCAGTTGAAACAACCCAACACCTGTTCCAAAGAGCACACAAAAAAGGCAGGAAAGCAATTTTAATCTGCTTTGCTGTTTGTAAATGTGACCGAGGCGTGTAATTCAAAAGCTGCATATCCCGTGACGTTGCTCCCAGCGCTCTCTGCTGTTTGCCTAATTGGACAAGGGTTCATTTGCATACGTATGATGCTTAATGTTTAATTCATGAAGCTCAGCAAGCTCCCTGGATCTCTCCATTCCCACCCCCACATGGCTTCACTGGCAGCATAATCATAGATCATGTTGATAGCAGGTCCTTATTATTAAAGCTTTAACCTCTTTTTGTCTGACATTCAAGTTTTAAACTAAGCTCTTTCTTTCTTACTAAAATGACAAAATGTGAAGATAAAAGGAGAAAAATGAAAACCATGCACCAATTATGTAACTACCCTATATACAATTATCTACTGGAAAATGCCATAGGGTAGTATCTTGTTTAGCAAGCCAAACCTTTCTAGAATATAGTCTTCTGACATGCATTGTGGGTTGTGCTGTCGGAATTTTTATTATATTGGTTGATCGTTTATTCAAATGCAAGTCTGAGATTTATTATAGAGAACAGGTATTCCGTTAAGGTTCCAACAAATAGAAATTGTTTAAGGTACCTCACTCGAAATCTCAGTGGTTGCCTAATATATTATGCATAATGGAATAGCTGAATAACAATACAAAAATACAACCATTATGACATCCAGTCCAATGTCAGTGGTAAGTGCGTCAGATGGTACCCATCCTCACTCCAAAATGGATGTCTGCAATTGGCAGCAAAGAAAATGGTGCTTTGCCGGAATGATTCCAAGAGTCAAAAAATATGCAGCTCCACTGGGATGCAAAGAATGTCAGTGGACCCAGACCAGTTAAATTTAGGAGGGGGTATATTCCAGCATCCACATTTCAGATAAATGCAGTCTTTATTTCAACCAGTAAAAACAACCCAGACAGCAAAGGATACACTACCTACACATTTCATGCGTGTAGCTTGCCCTTGCTCAAGAACAATGAATCAGCATAGCTATTTACTCCACTTAAAGGGGTTGTCCAACAAAAAACATTCTACAGTTTTCAAAACAGCACCTGGATCTGAATACTTTTGTAACTGCATGTAATTAATAATTTGGCATAACCACTGGGTTATAAAAGGAGTAATAAAATGTATCTGTACAGCGCCACCTGCTGTTTGTTTTTTTCTTATTTCTTTGTCCTGCTCACTGAGAAGGTCGCACATGCCCAGTTTAATCCTTCAGCTGCCCCCTGAGCTGTGATGGGGAGAGCTGAGACACGCCTCCTGAGCTGTGATAGGGAGAACTGAGACACTCCCCCTGAGCTATGATAGGGAGAGCTGAGACACGCCCCCTGAGCTGTGATAGGGAGAGCTGAGACACACCCCCTTAGCTGCAGAAGAAAAGACATTCCCTTTAAAGGGAACCTGTCACCGGTATTTTGGGTATAGAGCTGAGGACATGGGTTGCTAGATGGCCGCTAGCACATCCGCAATACCCAGTCCCCATAGCTCTGTGTGCTTTTATTGTGTAAAAAAAACTATTGGATACATATGCAAATTAACATAAAAGAGTCATATCTTACTTGTGTGACCAGAGAAGAGTCATATTTTCAAGCTCTGACTCATCTCAGGTTAATTTGCATATGTATCAAATCGTTTTTTTTTACACAATAAAAGCACACAGAGCTATGGGGACTGGGTATTGTGGATGTGCTAGTGGCCATCTAGCAGCCCATGTCCTCAGCTCTATACCCAAAATACCAGTGACAGGTTCCCTTTAAGCTCTCAGCTTGATATAAATCTAGCAGAGCAATGAATGTGAAGATCTCTGGATCCATGTGAGGTACAGGGCTGGTTCTAGCTTTGTTTTGTCTTTCGGCTACCCTGAATTGAGAGGTGGCTGCAAGTGCAGTTTATCATTTGACACTTTTGGGACAATTTAAGGAGGAAACTAAATACCCTGAACCTTTTAGAGATTCCCATACGTCACACCAAGCAGCCTACAACAGGTCCAATTTAGTTAAACTCAACTTTGGGGCTACTTTCCTGAAAATATTAGGGTAGTAGGGTAACAAGCTGAATATATCCTACTGTTTTCTAGGAAATAAAATCTAATTTATTGCAGCTTTTCTGCCTATCCAGCAAATTAGTTCAACATAGCAAAAAAAGAAGAAAAAGAAGAATCCAGATGTGCAGGTTGACTAGTTATGGCCATATTAGCATTGACGTCTGTACACTAGCATATGCAGTCCTTTATAAATAATTGACGTCCTTGCAATGGCACACCAAATCAGTCCTTCCCAATAGTACCAATACTCAATATCCCCATATTTCTAAATCAACATCAGTTGCACCTTTGTGCTAATAAGCAGGATCAATAGTAGGGTGCATTCACACGACCTTATGAATTTTGCGATTAGCAAAACTTGGATCCGGCAAAAATACAGATGTTTTTTTTTGTGGATTAATTGTAACAATGTATATTCTTGTCCGCAAAAAGGACAAGAACAAGAAATGTTCTATCTTTTTTGCGGGGCTTCGGAGCAGACTAAAAATACGGTCATGTGAATGGGGCCATATGATGACATTCAGTCATTCTGAATTCTGAGAAAGACCAGGATTATACAGCATTAATCGATGCTTGAATACAATGTCAACCAAGAGGTGCAATTCAGCAGCACGAGACGCCCCTTGTAAAAATTTCACAACTGATGGCGCATAATTATTCTAATTAACATACACCATCGCTAATCATTCCTGATTAATAACAAATGTTTTACAACAGGGATAAGGTCACCTGGAGGTGGCAACGTGTCCGTCTCACCTTGTGCTTACCAGAAGCAATCAGGTGGAATGGGCTGACGTGTGAAGTATTTGTCCACAGTATTAAATTGTCAGTGTTGATGAAACCAGAATAGTCCTTGAAACCTAAATACAAACAGAATCATTTCTTCTGCGTCATTTTCCTTGGAGATATTACCCAGCTCAGCAGCCATTCCTTCCATTTCTCAGCAGAAGACCTTGCTCTCATCTTTTATTTTTATTATTATTATTTATTTTTTCTGATCACCGTTCTTACTGTGAGTCCATTAATACGAGCTGTAAATGAAAATGATTCCTGATTACGCACTGAAATTTCTCGTACGCCCGACATCATTTATTATAAATGATAAACCACCCTGGGTTAGTTGTATGAAAAATAATATAATCTTTAAGCACAATGCATAAACTAAACAGCAACCAAAATTATTATTCGGAATACCAAGCCCCTTAACAAGTCCTAGTTCACCCGAGACTCATTGTGCTGCTGCATATTCCCCAATGCAGAGTGAAATTCTTTTCAACATTAATTACCGCACTCAGACAGTCCAATGTAATGCAAGGGGGGAATTTGTGGAAACCTGGAAGCAGGGTGATGCGTCAAGGTGGAGGGGATCAGGTTTACATCGCATTAGCAATTATAATACACATTTTTCTGGAGGATATGCACATGTAACTAAAGTATTTTTCAGGGGTGTTTAGGGTTTATTTTAATTATTATTATCTAAATATTTATATTTTGAATGGAATTAGAATATATGCGTTTCTAGAATTTTATGGTTTATATCATTTTTTTTTCCACTCTTCAAAAAGACACACTTCTTATTATTTCTGTTTCTTCTATAGCACTGCTAAATTACGCATTACTGTGCAGAGATTGTCATCAATCACTGGGGCCATTCAGGCTCACATGGATATAAATTCAGGACCTCAGTTTCTATACCTAGTGCAGAAGCAATCATCAATAGATGAGTAAAGAGGCATTTACGCAGGTCGAGGAGCAGTCAATTGTCAGGAAGGAAGCCCCTCCACAGTATGAGGATGAGTGATTGATGCTACTATCCCTCATCCCAATACAAAATCATTGCTCCTGGGCAGCAGAGTGTTGTTAACACAGAGCGATCTGCTGCCCAGGAATGATGATTGAGGTGTCCACTCAGGGCATCCTCCACTGTAAGCATTTTTGCTGGGGATCGCCATTAGCAACAGGCCACAAAGTGCAGGATCTGCTCCCCTGGGTATAGATGCACAACTGCGAATGGGGTTGAGCACTTCCTGCCTTTTGACACCACGCCATTTTTTGTAGTTTGTATATAGATAAGTTTGGAGGTATATAAACTCCATATTTAAATGTGCCTGATTTTCATCCACAGGCAACATTTAGGTGCACCTATGAGGCCTGGGCCTTATCAGCCAGTCTTGGGTGGGACTCACAGCCTCTTCTCTCCTCCCATTGCAAGCATGGCTGCATGCCGGAGGTAACTGGGAGTTTGCTGTGAGTCAGACCGTACGCTCCTGTAATTCGCCCACTGGCTCCTGGTGTTGCCTATACGGCACAGGTAGGTTAGCGTTAGGTCCCGAGCTACTTGAGATACCTTGGTGCGGTGTTCGGGCTCAGATATGTCCTTCATATAAGGATATATTGTCTAAATTCTCAATTTTAACACCAGTTTGAGGGTTTAGTCAGACTTGTTTGCTTGCATCCACAGTAGTGCACCTTCCTTATTAATGTTTATTTCATATAGCTATTTACATCCACACTTTTTTCTATCTTGTGTAGGATATCTTTTTGTAGTACTTGTGGTCTGCTGCAGGCATCCTCCACTGTATGCATTTTTGCTGGGGATCGCAATTAGCAACGGGCCACAAGTGCAGGATCTGCTCCCCTGGGTATAGATGCACAACTGTATATGGGGTTGAGCACTTCCTGCCTTTTGACAACACACCATTTTTTGTAGTTTGTATATACAGTCAGGTCCATAAATATTGGGACATTGACACAATTCTAACATTTTTGGCTCTATACACCACCACAATGGATTTTCAATGAAACAAACAAGATGTGCTTTAACTGCAGAATGTCAGCTTTAATTTGAGGGTATTTACATCCAAATCAGGTGAACGGTGTAGGAATTACAACAGTTTGCATATGTGCCTCCCACTTGTTACAGGAACCAAAAGTAATGGGACAGAATAATAATCATAAATCAAACTTTCACTTTTTAATACTTAGTTGCAAATCCTTTGCATTCAATTACAGCCTGAAGTCTGGAAATCATAGACATCACCAGATGCTGGGTTTCATCCCTGTGATGCTCTGCCAGGCCTCTACTGCAACTGTCTTCAGTTCCTGCTTGTTCTTGGGGCATTTTCCCTTCAGTTTTGTCTTCAGCAAGTGAAATGCATGCTCAATCGGATTCAGGTCAGGTGATTGACTTGGCCATTGCATAACATTCCACTTCTTTCCCTTAAAAAAACTCTTTGGTTGCTTTTGAAGTATGCTTTGGGTCATTGTCCATCTGCACTGTGAAGCGCTGTCCAATGAGTTCTGAAGCATTTGACTGAATATGAGCAGATAATATTGCCCGAAACACTTCAAAATTCATCCTGCTGCTTTTGTCAGCAGTCACATAATCAATAAATACAAGAGAACCAGTTCTATTGCAGCCATACATGCCCACGCCAAGACACTACCAGCACCATGCTTCACTGATGAGGTGGTATGCTTAGGATCATGAGCAGTTCCTTTCCTTCTCCATACTCTTCTCTTCCCCTCACTCTGGTACAAGTTGATCTTGGTCTCATCTGTCCATAGGATGTTGTTCCAGAACTGTGAAGGCTTTTTTAGATGTCGTTTGGCAAACTCTAATCTGGCCTTCCTGTTTTTGAGGCTCACCAATGGTTTACATCTTGTGGTGAACCCTCTGTATTCACTCTGGTGAAGTCTTCTTTTGATTGTTGACTTTGACACAAATACACCTACCTCCTGGAGAGTGTTTTTGATCTGACCAACTGTTGTGAAGGGTGTTTTTTTTTACCAGGGAAAGAATTCTTCGGTCATCCACCACAGTTGTTTTCCGTGGTCTTCCGGGTCTTTTGGTGTTGCTGAGCTCACCGGTGTGTTCCTTCTTTTGAAGAATGCTCCAAACAGTTGTTTTGGCCACGCCTAACATTTTTGCTATCTCTCTGATGGGTTTGTCTTGTTTTTTCAGCCTAATGATGGCTTGCTTCACTGATAGTGACAGCTCTTTGGATCTCATCTTGAGAGTTGACAGCAACAGATTCCAAATGCAAATAGCACACTTGAAATGAACTCTGGACCTTTTATCTGCATATGCAAACTGTTGTAATTCCTACACCGTTCATCTGATTAGGATGTAAATACCCTCAAATTAAAGCTGACAGCAAAAATTGTAGAATTGTGTCGATGTCCCAATATTTATGGACCTGACTGTAGGTGTCCACACCTCCAATAATTTCACCCAATGAATGAGAGTTTTGCTCGTTCGTCGGGTAATCTGCGGCACCTTTAGACAGGCATATTATCAGGAACAAGTGTTCATAGGAACGTTCATTCCCAATAATCTGCCCGATATTCAAGCTGTGTAAATCTACCTTAAGGACTTGTCTTAAATGCTGAAGTAGTTTCAGACAAGGGTGCACCATAAATTCGGCCTGGTGAGGCAATTGCCTCAGGCAGCACCAGGTAGGGGCAAGAGAGGGGCAACCAAAGGGCCATGGGCTGAAGGGAAGGGGTTAGGTTAAGGAATTGGCATTGGGGAGGGAGGGGTGCCATTTCAGTTTTCGCCTCAGGCAGCAGAAGAGCTAGGTGCACCCCTGGTTTCAGAGACCTCAGACCTGCAATCAAACAATAGATGTTGTAGAGAATTCAAAGTCTGATCCCAAAACTAGAGGTCTGGGAAATGGTGGCTAACAAATGCTAGAATTTAGTTTGTAAAACGATACAAAGACATACAGTGCTCCATAAAGTCATTAACCAATGCAAAAATAAGCAGTACACTCATACAAAAGGGATTCACTCACCTGGGAGTGGAGCACAACGCTGGTGAAAGGTAAGTAACATGAGAAGATAACTGGTAAAGGGTGTATTACACCCCGATCACACAGTCGATTGTCTGGAGGGAAGCATTCCCTCCTGGCAATCATCTGCTTTCCTGCTGAGGAGACCGCTGCTATTACATGCAGCAATCTCATCAGCAACATAGGGAGGAGTGATAGGTATGCCATCACTTGTCCTCATGTACAGTGCTTTGCCAGTGGCAGATCATAATTAGACAGCATGATCTGCTGCCAGCAAATCCTGATCTTTCAGCATGCTGAAAGATCTGGATTCTCATTCATCGTGCAATCGGCGGCAGTATTACACTGCAAGATGATCGCTAACGAGCACTCATACGAACACTCGTGAGTGATCATCGGGCAGAAAATCAGCCCATCTGATACACCTTAACTTAGATGTCTGGTCCACAGGAGTTATGCAATAAGTAAGCAAAAGGGCAAGCCTTCTAACAGCACTCTTATCATGGAACAGAAGAGGCCATCAGAACTCTGTGAATGATAAACTGTTTATTTTAATAAATCAGACAATGAAAAAAAATATGAAGCACATCTTGTGTATCAACACTCCAGATGGTACTGGCCTTTCATATCAGAGACACATACGTAGCCTGTCATGGCTCTATGCTCTTCACCAGAGTGGTGACTAGTAGGCCTCATAGCAGAAGTCTATTCCTATCTGATTTGATACCAGATTACAGCCTTTTTTTTAACCCATTGTAGATCTGCCCTATTTGTAGTTGTGGTCCCTTTCAGATGGACAATGTCTCTGTCTGGGTGCGAGTTTAGAACAGACAGCCCCCAGACTGAATAATGACCTATAAATTTCAGCGGGTGTATTCACCTGGGCAATTTTCTGCCCATACATAGATTGCTGAATATTTTGTTTGGGTCTGATTTTCCTATTAGACTTCCTCATACAAGGGAATGGGTCTGTGCAGTCCATTTAAAATCATGTCCATACTCTCTGTCTGAAACATACTGTAAAAGTTTTCTATCATCTGCCTAAAATAGGGACTTAGACAATACTATAGCTGAGAGGTATTTGGATTGAAAAATGTATGGTGTCCTGTGTGATGTCCTACACAGAGTTTTTATTTTGCAGACTTCACTGTTCTGACATGGGCCAGAATCCACACCACTAGTACACCTGTTTGCCATTCAGATACCCATTACAAAAAGACTTGAGAGTTATCTTTCATTCTGTTCACAGTGGAGTCATTACAAGATCCATTTTACAAGTGTCTTGGTATAATTGTAACACTAAAAAGAAGATAGTAGATGAAGAAGTTACAGGAAGATTAGACAGGTAAGGTCCACATCTCCATTAGGTAATTCCGGTAGTCTGTTCTGACTTAGGAGCACACTACCAGAGTTACTGTATCCTGCATAGCCGGGCAACGCCAGGTCCCCATTCACTATAATGGGATCCAACGGGTCTCTGGTGTAAATGCCAGCTTTCGGCCAGAAAAATACAGCTTTATATAGTGAATGGAGATCTGGCTAAACGGAATACTGGATTTACCTGACAGAGATGGGAACAAAGCCTAGATGTAAAACACTGACACACAGCTAGAAGATAAGCAATATAAATACCCAAGGTGTTGTCCCATGAAAACCACATCTTCTCTAATGAAAGTTGCCCAGTTATCAGTTGATTGCATTGGTCTGTCAGATGAAACCTTGTGATAACTGAACTAATCCATAAACTCTGGTTGGCGACACATTAAGGCGTAGTTCACACTTCCATCAGTGATTTTAAAACCAAGACTTGGAATGGAGCCTCCATAGATAAGGTAGAATGGAAAGATCTACACTTGTTCTGTGTTTGACCTGAACCTGGTTTTGGTTGAAAATCATTGATGGAAAGTGTAATGTATGTTTCTTAGTAGCAGCATCCTCAGACTCAAAGAGGAGAGTACCACCATTGTGAGACAAACGCTTTAAACACAAACGTTTTTAAAGGGGTTTTCCCACTACAAAGACTTATCCTCCATGCACAGGATAGGTCATACTGTAAATGGCTGATTGGCGAGGGTCACATTTCTGGGGTCTCTTTCAATCATGAGAACAGGTGTTCTGTTCTCACCCATTTGAATTAAGTGGTGGTGATGCTGCTGCTCCATTAAAATGTATGAAATTGCAGGAGATAGCTGAGTACAAGCACCTGGCTACCTCCAGCAGTCCCAGAGATGGAGCAGCAGCATACACGTGTAACTGCCAATCCATTCAAATGGTGTAAGCCCCAGTGGTAAGACCCCTGCAGATTAGATATGTATTCTCAACGTTGTGGATAGGGGGTAAGTCTTTGTAATGGAACAATGCCTTTAATTGATCTTACAAAACGTCTGTCTGCAATGGACTCCTCAACACTGTGAATGTGTAGATAACGGGATCATTAACTTGTTGTGAAACAAAAAACCTATAACAGGGTTTTTCAGGACTTTAGTATTGGTGGCCTGTCTTTAGAAGAGGTCATCAATACCAGACCAGTAGGAGTCTGACACCCAGCACACCAACCAGTCTGTTGATGAGTGGCAGGGGCAATATTCAAATTTGCGATATTTCGTGAATATTTGGACAAATATTCATCATAAATTTGTGCATTTGCCACTATTTTCTTGATTGCAAAAATCGGCTATGTATGTATTGCACGCACAATACACACGTGGGTCACTTTTTCTACATTTTTCAAGCTGCTAGAAGTTTCCTGAGACTGGAGAAAATGGTTGGCACGGCAGAACATTACAATAGCTTTATATGCAGATAGAGTGCTCCAATATACAGGCCCTTCTAAAAAAAATTAGCATATTGTGATAAAGTTCATTATTTTCTGTAATGTACTGATAAACATTAGACTTTCATATATTTTAGATTCATTACACACAACTGAAGTAGTTCAAGCCTTTTATTGTTTTAATATTGATGATTTTGGCATACAGCTCATGAAAACCCCAAATTCCTATCTAAAAAAATTAGCATATCATGAAAAGGTTCTCTAAACGAGCTATTAACCTAATCATCTGAATCAACTAATTAACTCTAAACACCTGCAAAAGATTCCTGAGGCTTTTAAAAACTCCCAGCCTGGTTCATTACTCAAAACCGCAATCATGGGTAAGACTGCCGACCTGACTGCTGTCCAGAAGGCCATCATTGACACCCTCAAGCAAGAGGGTAAGACACAGAAAGAAATTTCTGAACGAATAGGCTGTTCCCAGAGTGCTGTATCAAGGCACCTCAGTGGGAAGTCTGTGGGAAGGAAAAAGTGTGGCAGAAAACGCTGCACAACGAGAAGAGGTGACCGGACCCTGAGGAAGATTGTGGAGAAGGACCGATTCCAGACCTTGGGGGACCTGCGGAAGCAGTGGACTGAGTCTGGAGTAGAAAAATCCAGAGCCACCGTGTACAGGCGTGTGCAGGAAATGGGCTACAGGTGCCGCATTCCCCAGGTCAAGCCACTTTTGAACCAGAAACAGCGGCAGAAGCACCTGACCTGGGCTACAGAGAAGCAGCACTGGACTGTTGCTCAGTGGTCCAAAGTACTTTTTTCGGATGAAAGCAAATTTTGCATGTCATTCGGAAATCAAGGTTCCAGAGTCTGGAGGAAGATTGGGGAGAGGGAAATGCCAAAATGCCTGAAGTCCAGTGTCAAGTACCCACAGTCAGTGATGGTCTGGGGTGCCATGTCAGCTGCTGGTGTTGGTCCACTGTGTTTTATCAAAGGCAGGGTCAATGCAGCTAGCTATCAGGAGATTTTGGAGCACTTCATGCTTCCATCTGCTGAAAAGCTTTATGGAGATGAAGATTTCATTTTTCAGCACGACCTGGCACCTGCTCACAGTGCCAAAACCACTGGTAAATGGTTTACTGACCATGGTATTACTGTGCTCAATTGGCCTGCCAACTCTCCTGACCTGAACCCCATAGAGAATCTGTGGGATATTGGGAAGAGAAAGTTGAGAGACGCAAGACCCAACACTCTGGATGAGCTTAAGGCCGTTATCGAAGCATCCTGGGCCTCCATAACACCTCAGCAGTGCCACAGGCTGATTGCCTCCATGCCACGCCGCATTGAAGCAGTCATTTCTGCAAAAGGATTCCCGACCAAGTATTGAGTGCATAACTGAACATAATTATTTGAAGGTTGACTTTTTTTGTATTAAAAACACTTTTCTTTTATTGGTCGGATGAAATATGCTAATTTTTTTTAGATAGGAATTTGGGGTTTTCATGAGCTGTATGCCAAAATCATCAATATTAAGACAATAAAAGGCTTGAACTACTTCAGTTGGTGTGTAATGAATCTAAAATATATGAAAGTCTAATGTTTATCAGTACATTACAGAAAATAATGAACTTTATCACAATATGCTAATTTTTTTAGAAGGACCTGTATTCGCTATTGCGTAAATCGGCAATTAATGATGAGCATATTTTGGCGCAATACGCGCAACTTCACATTTTAGCAGATCTGACTACACATTACTGATTGGTGCACTAAGTATTGTTGTGAACTTGTAACATCACAGCACTATGTCTGCAGCATGTATGTATGGACACACCCTAACACTCTGCACTATATCAGTCAATTGTATAGCAAAAGCAACAATATTGAAATAGGTACTGGTAGTGCCAAATGCCTCTCTCTCTATATCCCTACCTGCTATACAATTGAACATATTATGAAAGAATATATGACATCTTGATAGAGAACAAGTATATAACACTGTGTTGAACGGTTTATAGAAGACTTTTTATTTGTATCTTTTTTGTATTTTTTATCATTTTTATCCATTCATTTTAATATAAATGTCAAATAAAACATCCTGTATTTCCATATAAGAGTGACCAATCCACTTCTTTCCTACATATATCTGTATATATATATATATATATATATATATATATATATGCTAACTAACTATCTCAGCAAAGCACAGAGCACAGCAATGGCACTGCTATCTCTCTCAGAACTCAATAAACTACAGAAAATGGCTGCTGGGGAGGTTCTTATATAGTAAGGGGTAGGCAACTTTCCAATTAGTTGCTAGGGATGTTGCTAAGCTCAGACAAAGACATTGCAGCCTTCTCATTTGCCCACAAGCAAGAAGCAGGGAGGGATCATGGATTCAGATGAAAAAAAAATCTAGAATATTCGCAAATACAAATATATAGCATTATATGCTAAATCGTTGCAAATTCTCGAAGTGGCAATATTCACAATTAAAATTTGCGATTCGAATATTCGCACCCAACACTACCTGGCCCAACATATCGCTGTACATTTTGTGGTGGCTGTAAATTGTACTACAGCTCTCTCCCATTCCCTTTGAGCCCTTTTTTGAGATTCTAATAAACTGGAAGGAACAAACCAAACTAGTACAACATAAAGGACCAATAAAAAAAAGGCCTGGTCCATGAGGACACCCCCACCCCCGTCTGTATGCACCTTTAGGGCATATGAGAATAATAGAAGGGGGACCACATCCTATGAGCCATTGTGTAACAGCGGTTGCTGTCCGCTGATGCCCCTCTGATTACCACTGCGGTCCTGGCCTCCGCAGTTCATTTCCAAGGGTTAGGGAAGCTAGACTCATAACGATCTAGAGATAAGGTATATAGAAGGCATTTGAGTGTATTTCTTCGACACAGGAGCTTGTGATAATTATTACCATTAAGTGTTAGCTTAAAAGAAATAATTAGGATTGTAAATCATCAGTCAAGCTAATTTTGTGCAAAAGAAATGACATATAAATCTAAAAAATATTAAGGCACAGGAACAATAATGGCATGATTGGTTCTTCATAACTCTGGAACGCCACACCGAAAAAACTATTTGCATTGTGTAACAGTAATTACATTTTATAGCCATAAATTAGAAGATGAAACCAGTTCTGCTTGCTCACAATACATTGTATTGGAAGCTCTGAAAAATGTCTCTTTTCATGGTAGTAATTGTATTAGACTCTAATGAAGAAAACAGGCTAAGGCCTCATGCACACGGCCATTGTGCAGCCGTTCTGTGTATTTGGGAACACAATATGCGGTTCCCAAAGCACTGTCAACGCCCATGCGGCAGCCAAGACGGATCGAGACCTATTCAACCTGAAAGGGTCCGTGATCCGTCCGCCCATGTGGAGGCATGGACAGAAACACTACGGAAGCACTCAGTAGTGCTTCTGTGGGGTTCTGTGCCTCCATTCTGCACCGTAGCTCCGGATTGCAGACCCATTCAAGTGAAGAGTGTAACAGCGGTTGCTGTACGCCACTGTTCCCCCACTTACCTCCATGGTCCTGGGCGCCGTGCTCAGCGGGGATCCTTCCGTCTACTGCTGCAGTCCTGGGCTCTGTCGCTGTACGTGCTGTGGTGTTGAGGATCCTGATATTCACGTGTGCTCCTGACTTATATCTTGTTTCTGGATTCTGCCACTTGTCTGATCCCTGCCTGCTTGCATTGACTCTCCTGTTGCTGATTCAAATTCCCTGGCTTGTTCCTGTGCCACTTGTCCTGATCTTTTGCCTGTCTGACTACGCCTCTGCCTCATCCTTCGGTCCTGCACTGTTGCCCCTGGTAACGACCCCGCCTGCCTGATTACGCTTGTACTTCTGGTACCTACTCAGGTACCTCCTGGTCCACCTGGACCAGCTGCCTCGTGTGCCTACCCATCTCAAGAGGTAGTGACTATGATAAGCGGCATAGGCAATATTCGTTTTTGTGATATTTTGAAAATTTTTCCCTTAATATTTGCAATAAATTTGCGAATTCGTGATCTCCAGTGATTATTTTCGCTATTGCACAAATTGGCACTAATGATGCGCATATTTTTTGCTCAATACATGCAACTTCACATTTTATCAGGTCTGAGTAGATATTACTGATTGGTGCACTAAGTATTGCTGTGACATCACAGCACTATGGTCTGTAGCATGTATGTATGGACAGCAGAGAAACAGTAATTCCTATCACACTACCTAACACCCTGCACTGGAACAGCTACACTATATCAGTATCTAACCTACACTGACTATCTCCCTCTAACTATCTGTAATATATATACAGGGAGTGCAGAATTATTAGGCAAGTTGTATTTTTGAGGATTAATTTTATTATTGAACAACAACCATGTTCTCAATGAACCCAAAAAACTCATTAATATCAAAGCTGAATATTTTTGGAAGTAGTTTTTAGTTTGTTTTTAGTTTTAGCTATTTTAGGGGGATATCTGTGTGTGCAGGTGACTATTACTGTGCATAATTATTAGGCAACTTAACAAAAAATAAATATATACCCATTTCAATTATTTATTTTTACCAGTGAAACCAATATAACATCTCAACATTCACAAATATACATTTCTGACATTCAAAAACAAAACAAAAACAAATCAGTGACCAATATAGCCACCTTACTTTGCAAGGACACTCAAAAGCCTGCCATCCATGGATTCTGTCAGTGTTTTGATCTGTTCACCATCAACATTGCGTGCAGCAGCAACCACAGCCTCCCAGACACTGTTCAGAGAGGTGTACTGTTTTCCCTCCTTGTAAATCTCACATTTGATGATGGACCACAGGCTCTCAATGGGGTTCAGATCAGGTGAACAAGGAGGCCATGTCATTAGATTTTCTTCTTTTATACCCTTTCTTGCCAGCCACGCTGTGGAGTACTTGGACGCGTGTGATGGAGCATTGTCCTGCATGAAAATCATGTTTTTCTTGAAGGATGCAGACTTCTTCCTGTACCACTGCTTGAAGAAGGTGTCTTCCAGAAACTGGCAGTAGGACTGGGAGTTGAGCTTGACTCCATCCTCAACCCGAAAAGGCCCCACAAGCTCATCTTTGATGATACCAGCCCAAACCAGTACTCCACCTCCACCTTGCTGGCGTCTGAGTCAGACTGGAGCTCTCTGCCCTTTACCAATCCAGCCACGGGCCCATCCATCTGGCCCATCAAGACTCACTCTCATTTCATCAGTCCATAAAACCTTTGAAAAATCAGTCTTGAGATATTTCTTGGCCCAGTCTTGACGTTTCAGCTTGTGTGTCTTGTTCAGGGGTGGTCGTCTTTCAGCCTTTCTTACCTTGGCCATGTCTCTGAGTATTGCACACCTTGTGCTTTTGGGCACTCCAGTGATGTTGCAGCTCTGAAATATGGCCAAACTGGTGGCAAGTGGCATCTTGGCAGCTGCACGCTTGACTTTTCTCAGTTCATGGGCAGTTATTTTGCACCTTGGTTTTTCCACACGCTTCTTGCGACCCTGTTGACTATTTTGAATGAAACGCTTGATTGTTCGATGATCACGCTTCAGAAGCTTTGCAATTTTAAGAGTGCTGCATCCCTCTGCAAGATATCTCACTATTTTTGCCTTTTCGGAGCCTGTCAAGTCCTTCTTTTGACCCATTTTGCCAAAGGAAAGGAAGTTGCCTAATAATTATGTACACCTGATATAGGGTGTTGATGTCATTAGACCACACCCCTTCTCATTACAGAGATGCACATCACCTAATATGCTTAATTGGTAGTAGGCTTTCGAGCCTATACAGCTTGGAGTAAGACAACATGCATAAAGAGGATGATGTGGCCAAAATACTCATTTGCCTAATAATTCTGCACTCCCTGTATATATATATGAACTATCTATCTAATGTAATTGGATAAGGAATAGGATCCAGATGAAAGCACAGAGCACAGCAATGTCACTGCTCTCTCTCTCTCACTCACTCTCAGAACTGCAAAAAAATCTGCAGAAAATAGCTGTTGGGGAATTTCTTATATAGTAAAGGGGTAGGCAACTTTCCTATTGGTTGCTAGCGATGTTGCTAAGCTCTGACAAAGATAGTGCAGCCTTCTCATTGGCCTACAAGCAAGAAGGGAGATTGCTGATGAAAAAAAAATCTAGACTATTCGCTCTTACGAATATATAGCACTATATTCTAGATCTTGGCAAATTCTCGAAGTGCCGATATACGCGATAACATTTGCAAATAGAATATTCACGAACAACACTATTAGCGACCTGGTGTTCCCCTCGGGAAAGTCTATACTCCAAAGAATCGAGGGGTACACTTAGACAACGCCGTTAGAGGAAGTGGGACACGTGGCACAGTGGGTTCACATCTGCTGGTTCATGACAAAGAGGCCTAAAGCAGATTTATAAATGTTTGCTTTTTTTGTATGACTTTATCCTTTTTTCCAGTAAGAGGTTTTTCTAAATTTTTGATAATGTAGGCAATAATTTTCCATCAATGTAGAACATATATGTTTGGTACATTCGCCATTTCACTTATAAATAAGAGTACAGGTTTTTGGCCACTTATTCTAGTTTCCACTGATGGAGCGGTGAAGCCCACAGGCCTGCTCAACCTCAGTGGACCAAGTCTACCTACTATGTCTGCATCATCTATGGTTACTCCACTGCCATTACCATCTTCTAAAATCAAATTAGGTAAATGTGTAGTGTCCCACTAGGTAAAGGTGGGCACTACACGAGTTAATGTGTTTTATTGCATTGGTATATTTTCCCTGTTCATGTTTATCAGGCCTAGTGGGGTGTAATTTAACATTCCAGACACTAGGGGGAGATAGAGAGCCCTAGATATATATAGGAAGGCCCAGACAGGGAGTGGTTAGGTCATAGGAGTCTGTGAAGACAGAAGTGAGAAGGCACCAGCCCAAGATATGCTGAGAGCTTCCTCCTGACATGCAGCTGGACAGTCCTGGTTTCTAGCTGCACCAGGGGGCTAGATGGAGTACAGCCTGCTTGGAGACCGTAGTGTATTCCAGGGGACTAGAGGAGTTACCTCGTCAGCCTGAAGCTCCTGAGGCTAAGGATAGCTCAGTTGAGCTACCCCAGTAGTAGGAGAGGACCTCCCGGGAGCAACCTGCAGTCACCTGTCACCTGAAGCAGAGTGAGACAGCTAGGAAACAAAGGTATTGTAACCTTAAGCAAGTGCCAATACTGGAGGAAGGAATTTATACAGTGGCGACTCTAGGAACAATATATAGGGGGGGCACAAAGATACCACAGTCAAAAATGGGGGGGGCACAAACAAAATAAGTATATATCAATAAGATTACAAAATACGAGTGAATTGCGATATGCAGGGATACAGTTATAATAAAGCAATTTACTTACAAAAGAAGCTACTCAGTCGTCTGCTGTGCCGTCCTCTGCTTGCATCCACGTATTCTTTCCCCTTCTTTCTGTCTCTCGTCAGTGCACAGGCACACTGTTATGGTGGATCTGTGGAAGACACACTGTTATGGGGGCATCTGTGGATGACACATTATGCCTCTCATTAGCCCTCATTATGCCTCTCATATCAGCCCCCATATCAGCCCTTATGCCTCATTAGCTCCCATATCAGCCCTTATGCCTCATTAGCCCCCATATCAGCCCTTATGCCTCATTAGCCCCCATATCAGCCCTTATGCCTCATTAGCCCCCATTATGCCTCTTATTAGCCCCCATATGCCTCCAATTAGCCCCCATATGCCTCCTATTAGCCCCCATATGCCTCCTATTAGCCCCCATATGCCTCCAATTAGCCCCCATATGCCTCCTATTAGCCCCCATATGCCCCCATATGCCTCCAATTAGCCCCCATATGCCTCCAATTAGCCCCCATATGCCTCCTATTAGCCCCTATATGCCTCCTATTAGCCCCCATATGCCTCCTATTAGCCCCCATATGCCTCCTATTAGCCCCATATGCCCCCATATGCCTCCAATTAGCCCCGATATGCCTCCAATTAGCCCCCATATGCCTCCTATTAGCCCCCATATGCCTCCTATTAGCCCCCATATGCCTCCTATTAGCCCCCATATGCCTCCTATTAGCCCCCATATGCCTCCTATCAGCCCCCATATGCCTCCTATTACCCCATATGCCTCCTATTAGCCCCATATGCCCCCATTTGCCTCCAATTAGCCCCCATATGCCTCCAATTAGCCCCCATATGCCTCCTATTAGCCCCCATATGCCTCCTATTAGCCCCCATATGCCTCCTATCAGCCCCCATATGCCTCCTATCAGCCCCCATATGCCTCCTATTGCCCCCATATGCCTCCTATTAGCCCCATATGCCCCCATTTGCCTCCAATTAGCCCCCATATGCCTCCAATTAGCCCCCATATGCCTCCAATTAGCCCCCATATGCCTCCTATTAGCCCCCATATGCCTCCAATTAGCCCCCATATGCCTCCAATTAGCCCCCATATGCCTCCAATTAGCCCCATATGCCTCCAATTAGCCCCATATGCCCCCATATGCCTCCAATTAGCCCCATATGCCTCCAATTAGCCCCCATATGCCTCCTATTAGCCCCATAGGCCCCCATATGCCTCCAATTAGCCCCCATATGCCTCCAATTAGCCCCCATATGCCTCCTATCAGCCCCATATGCCTCCTATCAGCCCCATATGCCTCCTATTAGCCCCATATGCCTCCTATTAGCCCCAAATATGCCTCCAATTAGCCCCAAATATGCCTCCAATTAGCCCCAAATATGCCTCCAATTAGCCCCCATATATGCCTCCAATTAGCCCCCAAATAGCCCCCATATGCCTCCTATTAGCCCCCAAATATGCCTCCAAATGCCCCATATGGCTCCAATTAGCCCTTATATGCCTCCTATTAGCCCCCATAATGCCCCCAGCAGCCACATTTTTTATAAAATAAAAAATAAAAACACTTACCTCTCCTGTTCCTGGACGGACGCCGCCTGCCATTTTCTCCTCAGTCGACTGTGCTCTAAACTGGCGCGCACAGCGTGAGGTCACAGAGCGCCCTCACGCTGTGCGCAGCCCTGCACAGCCGACAGCCGAGGACCAGGAAGTGGTGAGTACAGAGCGTTCACCACTTCCTGGTCCTTCGGTACTAATGAGCGCTTCCATAATGGAAGCGCTCATTAGTATTCACTCTGGGGAATCAGCGGGGGGGGGGCACCCGGGGGGGCAAGGGACAACATAGGGGGGGCAATTGCCCCCCCTCGCCCCCCTCTAGCGACGCCACTAAATTTATACCAAGGATTTAAGCCAGCGAATAGGCATCCGGGCCTTGGGATCCAGCCAGCTAGAATAGCTGTGGGGATAGAGCAGCATAGCACTGCCAAGCATTAACTATATACCCTCCAATTATCTTGCAAGATTGAAACCTGCTGTGATATAAACCTGCTGTGCATTTGGGACTGTAAAGGACTGTATTACCATCTTGATGTACAAAGTTGGACTGTTATAAGTAAAGCAACGTTTGGTTCACCATACCATCTGTGTACCTCAATTACTATCCCTACCAACCGGTGTGCCACCGTTACAGGCACTGGCGTCAAGATCCTTAAAGGGACCTTGCCTCAGGCACTCTAAACACCTGCAACCCTCGAGTAACCCTCGATTGCCCATACCGTGACCTCACTGTCGCTATACCCTGCAGGTCTGGCGTGCTGCAAATGTAATTATTTAGTTATATTTCTGCTCACTATAATGCACTAACAAAGTACTGTATCTGATACCTCAGAGACACATGGTGGGTCCATCACAATTAGAGATGAGCAAATTTATTCAAAATTCTATTCGACTTCTTCGCCGAATTTAAAAAAAAAAATTGCTTTGTGACTTTGTAAGTAGTGGGTGCAATCACAGAGAGCTGTGATAGCGCCGCTCCCCGTTATTGTACCCCTCAGATGCCACGTTTATACAGCATCTGAGAGTAAACACTGTGTAAAATTAACAGAAAAAAATATGAAATCATACTTACCGCCTCCATTTGCTCATGACGGACTGGCCACCGCCATCTTGCTTGAAGATCTGGCGCGAAATGTCGGCTGCCAGAGATGGAGATCCACTTTGTTGGATTAGATTTGCTCAACTCTAATCACAAGGTGGTTCACACAACACATTTTGGTAAATGGCCGATTTATAGCTGCTTATAGTTGCTTATAAAATTTCTATGTGTTATTTGACTTTTGTGGTAGTTTTGGGGCACAGCCAGGCAGCATGTCTGCATGCATACAACCAAACCACACCCACCTGTAAGATCGTGAACCGAGAAGAGCTCCCCAGGATACAGCGAAGTCACAGACGAGAAAAACGGCACCGACACCAGCATTTGTTCAAAAACATAAATTTTACTAACAGTAGTAATAAACACAGCAATACAAGTAGTAACAAACACAGCAATATAGAATTACACAAGATACCCTACACTCCAGGCTCAGAGTCACTGTTCCTGTCCAACTGAACAACTCTAACACGGCGGTGCACACAGCAAAGCCTGCAAGTCAATACCGTGCCGCTGAGTTACTGACCTGAGTATGTACTGTATCCTCTGGTTTCTCCAAACCGAACAGCAAGTCCCTGCCACAACATGTGATCCTGCAGGACCTGTAAATTTGACCCTCTGTTCTGATCAGCTTCCTGACGCCAATGCTCATCCCTAGGAACAAAATCTGGATCCACACGGTCCTCTCAGACAGCTCACAAAATGGCAGACTGCTTTTTCTTCAGGCTGAGTAACTTCACCTCTTATGGTAGCCCCGACTGTTCCACGGCTCTTCCAGCCTTCTGGGAACTGATCCTCTCTCTCCTAGATGCCATCTGGATTGCTGACAGCCAGTCACTTCTAACAGTGAACCTGGCCACTCCAAGTCCCACTGACCCGAGAAGGGCACACAATGCTGTCTTCCAGTCTCTGCCCAGACATGTCTGTTCAGCTCACCATTTCCTGCTTCTTCTTCACAGCAGCAGCATGAGTCATCATCTCCACCTCTTATGCAAATCCCAGCAGTAGCTTAGCTGCTTGGAGAAACAGCAGCCTCTTGTGGGCAAAACTGCACATTGACAACTCTAACAAGTAAAAATTCATATCAACAGTATTAGAAACCGTATTTAAGCAATGGTGGCTGTTTCACCCTCTTACACACCCACAACAGCCAATGGCTACACAGTTCTATTGCAAAGTCATGTGGTTATTGGCTGCCATATGTGATCGACGAGTGGCTTGGGGGCAGAGCAGAGCTGCTGGGTCTTTGCAGATCCTGATCAGCTCTGCCTCTGTCAAATACCCCGACAGGTTGCTCCTGGAAAAGTGCAAAATATAAAGAAATTTTCAGCATCATATATTACACATATGTGCCAAAAATAAATAAATACGGCTTTTGCTTACTGGGGTTAAAAAACCCTCTGATATACTGCACATCTGGGATTAGACATGCATAAGTTACTGTGAAATTTAGGCCACAGATACGTCTTTTTGCTTACTGGGGTTAAAAAAAAACTCTGATATACTGCACATCTGGGATTAGACATGCATAAGTTACTGTGAAATTTAGGCCACAAATATTGCTTTTTGCTTACTGGGGTTAAAAAACCCTCTGATATACTGCACATCTGGGATTAGAGGTGCATACGTTACTGTCAAATTTAGGCCAGAAATACGGCTTTTGCATACTGGGATTAAAAAACCCTCTGATATACTGCACATCTGGGATTAGACGTGTATAAATTACTGTGAAATTTAGGCCACAAATACGGCTTTCTCATAGTGGGGCATACTGGGGTGAAAAAAACACATCTATTTCATATAGTGCATATCTAGGATTATAGGTGCATAAGGGACTGTTCATTTTAGGTCACAAATACGGCTTTTGCTTACTGGGGTTAAAAAACCCTCTGATATACTGCACATCTGGGATTAGAGGTGCATAAGTTACTGTAAAATTTAGGCCACAAATACGGCTTTCTCATACTGGGGTGAAAAAAAACATCTGTTTCATATAGTGCACATCTAGGATTATAGGTGCATAAGTGAGTGTCACATTTAGGCCAGAAATACGGCTTTGGCATACTGGGTGAAACAAACCCCTCTGTTTCATTTAGTGCACATCTAGGATTATAGGTGCATAAGGGACTGTTCATTTTAGGCCACAAATACGGCTTTTGCTTACTGGGGTTAAAAAACCCTCTGATATACTTCACATCTGGGATTAGAGGTGCATAAATTACTGTGAAATTTAGGCCACAAATACTGCTATCATATAGAGTAAAAAAATTTTTTGTGTAATACCCTACATCAGGGTTTATATTAGCGGTTAATTATTTTAACAGACTTAACCACTTTTTACTTTGCTTGGTGACCACGGTCATGGTCGTGGTGGTGGTGTTGGTGCAGCCTTCTGCCACAGCTACACGTCTTACTGAACCTACTACCTCAGGTCCGAGTAGCATTAGGCCCGACCAAAGAGCGATATTTGGTCGGGCCTAATGCCGTTCTAAGGATGGTAAGGCCTGAGCAAGTACAGGCGCTAGTAGATTAGGTGGCCGACAGTGGATCCAGCAGGTTCACATTATCTCCCACCCAGTCTTCTGCAGAAAGCGTGCAGATGGTGCCTGTAACCCATGCCCATCAGTCTGTCACATTACCCCCGTGCCTGTCTGAGCCTCAAGTCATGCAGCAGTCTCTTATGCTGTTTGAAGACTCTGCTGGCAGCGTTTCCCAAGGGCATCCACCTAGCCCTTCCCCAGGGGTGGAAGACATAGAATGCACTGACGCACAACCACTTATGTTTCCTGATGAGGACATGGGAATACCACCTCAGCACGTCTCTGAAGATGACGAAACACAGGTGCCAACTGCTGCGTCTTCCTGCAGTGTGCAGACCGAAAAGGAGGTCAGGGAGGAAGACTGGGTGGAACACGATGCAGGGGACGATGAGGTCCTAGACCCCACATGGAATGAAGGTCATGCCACTGACTTTAAGCGTTCGGAGGAAGAGGCAGTGGTGAGACCGAGCCAACAGCATAGCAAAAGAGGGAGCAGGGTGCAAAAGCAGAACAGCCGTTGCCAAAACAGTTCGCCTGCTACTGGCCACCGTCACCAGGGACCAAGCACCCCAAAGGCAGCTTCAAGGAGTTCCCTGGCATGGCATTTCTTCACACAATGTGCTGAAGACAAGACCCGAGTGGTTTGCACACTGTGCCATCAGAGCCTGAAGCGAGGCATTAACATTCTGAACCTTAGCACAACCTGCATGACCAGGCATCTACATGCGAGACACGGGCTGCAGTGGAGTACGCACCTTCAAAACCAAGAAAGGGCTCAGGCCCCTCCTGCTCCCTCTTCTGCTGCTGCCTCGGCCTCTTTCTCTGCCTCTTGAGGAACGCTGGCACCTGACGCCCAGCAAAGAGAGAGTGTGCCATTTGCACCAAGTGTGCACTGCGCAACGCCATCTGTGGCAAGGTCCACCTAACCACAGATACGTGGACCAGTAAGCATGGCCAGGGACTCTAAATCTCCATAACTGCACACTGGGTAAATGTAGTGGCGGCTGGGCCCCAGGCAGAGAGCTGTTTGGCACACGTCCTTCCGCCGCCAAGGATCGCAGGGCATCATTCTTTGCCTCCTGTTGCCTCCTCTGCCTACTCGGCTTCCTCCTCCTCTTACACCACCTCCTCATCCGGTCAGCGACAGACCTTCACCATCAACTTCAGCACAGCCAGGGGTAAACGTCAGCAGGCCATTCTGAAACTGATGTGTTTGGGGGACAGGCCCCACACCGCGCAGGAGTTGTGGCGGGGTATAGAACAACAGACCGATGAGTGGTTGCTGCCAGTGAGCCTCAAGCCCGGCCTGGTGGTGTGTGATAATGGGTGAAATCTCGTTGCAGCTCTGGGACTAGCCGGTTTGAAGCACATCCCTTGCCTGGCGCATGTGCTGAATTTGGTGGTGCAGAAATTCATTCACAACTACCCCGACATGTCAGAGCTACTGCATAAAGTGCAGGCCGTCTGTGCGCGATTCCGGCTTTCTCATCCTGCCGCCGCCGCTCGGCTGTCTGCTCCACAGCGTAACTTCGGCCTTCACGCTCACCGCTCATATGCGACGTGCCCACCAGGTGGAACTCCACCTTGCACATGCTGGGGAGACTGTGCGAGCAGCAGCAGGCCATAGTGGAGTTTCAGCTGCTGCACGCACGGGTGAGTCGCACTGTGGAACAGCACCACTTCACCACCAATGACTGGGCCTCCATGCGAGACCTGTGTGCCCTATTGTGCTGTTTCGAGTACTCCACCAACATGGCCAGTGGCGATGACGCCGTTATCAGCGTTACAATACCACTTCTATGTCTCCTTGAGAAAACACTTAGGGCGATGATGGAAGAGGATGTGGCCCAGGACGAAGAGGAGGAAGAGGGGTCATCTCTAACACTTTCAGGCCAGTCTTTTAGAAGTGGCTCAGAGGGAGGTTTTTTGCAACAGCAGGGGCCAGGTACAAATTTTGCCAGCCAGGGCCCACTACTGGAGGACAAGGAGGAGGAGGATGAGGAGGAGGAGGAGGATGGGGATAAAGCATGTTAACAGCGGGGTGGCACCCAACGCAGCTCGGGCCCATCACTGGTGCGTGGCTGGGGGGATACGGAGGACGCAGACAATACGCCTCCCACAGAGGACAGCTTGTCCTTACCTCTGGGCAGCCTGGCACACATGAGCGACTACATGCTGCAGTGCCTGCGCAACGACAGCAGAGTTGCCCACATTTTAACGTGGGCTGACTACTGTGTGCCCACCCTGCTGGATCCCAATTACAAAGACAATGTGCCGTCCTTAATTCCCTCACTGGAGCGTGATCGGAAGATGCAAGACTACAGGCGCACGCTGGTAGAGGCGCTCCTGAGAGCATTCCCGACTGACGCCGGGGGACAAGTGGAAGCACAAGGCGAAGGCAGGGGAGGAGAAAGAGGTCGCCAACGCAGCTGTGTCAGTGCCAGCACCTCAGAAGGCAGGGTTAGCATGGCCGACATGTGGAAAAGCTTTGTCACCTCGCCCAACTGCTGATATGGAGCGTGTTAGCAGGAGGCAGCATTTGAACAACATGGTGGAACAGTACCTGTGCACACGACTACACGTACTGACTGATGGTTCTGCCCCATTCAACTGTTGGGTCTCCAAATTGTCCACATGGCCAGAGCTTGCCCTGCATGCCTTGGAGGTGCTGGCCATAGTGGAGTTTCAGCTGCAGCATGCACGGGTGCTCTCTGAACATGTATTTAGCACAGCAGGAGGCGTCATTACAGACCGACGCAGCCGCCTGTCCACAGCCAACGTGGACAAGCTCACGTTCATTAAAATGAACCAGGCCTGGATCCCACAAGACTTGTCTGTACCTTGTGCAGAATAGACAGTTCTTACAGCCTCAACCATCCATCCTTGTACTCAAGTGCACTTATTCTTTTTTTTTTATATATATATGTCCAAATATTTTGGGGGATTCCCCTATGTAAAAATGCAAAATAACACACATCTGTGTTGGCTACCTATTCCTCCTTCGCTGCCGTTTCCACCTAGACTGCCACGTGAGCCTACACTGCCGTATCCACCCATTCACTGCCTCCTCAACCTCTTCCTCCTACATCATTCTTAATTTTCATTTTTTTAAGGTCTTTTATTTTTTTTATATTCATTTTCCATGCTCTTAAGCACATTCTGATGCCTTTTGCAGCCCTCTAGCTCTTTCCAGGGCTATTTTAGAGCCATTTTAGTGGCCAAATGTTCGAACCTGCCGAACCCGAACATCCAGGGGTCCGCTCAATTCTAATTATAATGTCATGCGGTCCAGTCAAAGGAGCAGAGCTTACTACTGGAATTCATGCTCTCACACGGAGTATGTTTCATGCAGTAAACACGCTCATTTGAAATTGGCCCTATACTAAGGCCTCATTCAGATGGCCATAGTGTTTTGCGGATCCGCAAAATATGGTTACCGTCCGTGTGCGTTCCGCAATTTGCTGACCGCACATGGCTGCAACCATAATAATAAATGCCTATTCTTGTCCACGATTGCGGACAAGAATAGGACATGCTCTATCCTTTCTGCAAAGCCGCGGAATGGAACCACAGATGCAGATAACAACACGGTGAGCTGTCTGCATCTTTTGCAAGCCCCATTAAAATGAATGGGTTGGCACACTTCCAGGCAGTCTAAATTCAAATCTTCATAAGCTATAAGCTGGCGAAGATTTGAACTATAATTTACACCAGTTTCTGGGGTAAATTATAGTAAATCTGTTGGGCTGTGAGGCCACGCCCCCAGCTAAGCACCACCCTCTTTTTTCTGGAGTGTGCCATAATTTTTGACTTTTTCACACCAAAATAGTGGCATAAACATTTGATAATGAAGGTGATTTTTAACGTCAGTTTTTCTTGCACTGGTGCAAGCCATATGTGCCAAATTTATCAAATTTTACACATTGCTTGATAACTTTGGTACATCTTTAAAAATAACACTATTGGCTAGAGATATTACTCCATTTTTTTACATGAACCTTGTGCTAGAGTAAAGGAGAGTTCACATAACTGTTTTTTTTCAGTTCTTCTAGCAAACAAAGCTCAAATATTTTAGAAAAGATTACTTTGTTTGTTATCTCACCCAACTAAAGGGGTTGTCCAAGTTATGAAAAAAATAAAGCACTGTAAATCTGATGGTCAGCAATATATAACTAAGCTGAGCACGTTTTAGACAAAAAAAATTATATTTCCTAATTTGCCTAGTTCTCTTCTTGCCCTTTGTTTACCAGCAATTACAACAATCTCTAAGGTTTTCCTCATGAATATTTGTGACCCCCAGTGTTTTGATCAGTGATTGCCATCAGTGATTGTGAGCTAAAACCAGGATTGGAGCCTCCACAGACATAAGGTATAAGGGAAAGATCTGCACCTGTTCTGTGTTTAGAGACAAACCTGATTTGGGCTCATAATCACTGATGGAAATCACTGACCAAACACTAACGTGTGAATGAGGCATAAAAGTCCTGCGCGCATGAAATGTCTGATTGCTGGGATACTCAGCAGCATGTTGTATTTGTAGGACTACAAGTCCCAGCTGTACAATGACACTGCTAATACACACAGGATCTACCCCCAACCTGGTCTTGCACAATGCTCTGCAGAACTTCTTCAGTCTGTGTCTGTAGGATGAAGAGGAAAGATCATGTGTCTCTTCATTGCCTGCAGCTGGTCAGCAAAGCCTGCAGCCCTGAGTCTGTGCTGCTGATGGTAAAAAGCATTAAAGTTTCCTAAAGAATCCAGGGAGAGGGAGAAACAAGGCATACAGCAGCAGCCAGTGCAGGGGGCATGACCAGCACTGTGACAGCAGTGAAGAGAGCCACCAGCACAGTTACGCCTCGTGCACAGACACAGATCTGCTCCTTAGGTTTGTGCACAAAACATCATCAGAGCAGGGAGAGAAGCTGACATCATAGGTCATGTGACCCTCAGTGAAATCTGAGAAAGGAGCCACTACAGATGAAGTAAGTGCATTGTAAACCGCTTACATTTAATCATACCTCCCAACTTTTGAAAAGAAGGAAGAGGGACACCACGTGCGGCAAGCAAAGTGCACAAGGCCTTGCCTCTAACTCCGCCTAAAACATAACTAAACACCTAACCCCACCCAGTCCCCTAAATGCCCCCACATAGTAACGAGAAAATTTGGCTTTGCGGCAAATCAATTTTTTCCTGAAATTCGGATCAAAGTCCTATTTGTGAACTTCAATTCGCTCAACACTAGAAATGTTAGATTGCTGTAAAAATCGACATACAGTTATGTAAATGATTACAGGTGTCCGCAGTTGTCCATCATCCAGACACAGGTAGCGCCATCATTACACACTCCTTTCTCTAGCCAGACCATTTGCACTTAGCAAAAAGAAATTTGCTGTCACGGTGCCCATGACATGTCCTGCCATTTACAGCTAGCCACCATAGCCTTTGTTTGCAGCGCTGTTGTGAGTAAAATCTCTGGACGGCTAGGGACTAGAAGTGAATCGAGTATGGCAACAAATCCAGGTTCTGTTTGGAATCTGTATGGAGGCCTCATTGGGGGCACTTCAATCTTGCCTTTGCTTGTGTGATCTAACATTGCATTTCCCTGTATATGTATTTTCCAGGCCTGATTGATATATTATGTTGTAATTTCCATGTGCACCAGCAGGTGGCAGCAATGTGTTCAGCAGACCTTAGCCAGTTTAGTATATCTAGGCTGGATTAGTTCATTCCAATCTAGTATCCCCTGTATGAGCAGAAGTGGGCTGTTCCCATGTCCTATCTCATGAGGAGGAGAAGGAAGTTAAGTGAGTGTACCAGCCACCCCTGCCAGGGGCAGGCTGTGTTAGTAGAAGCTCCCAGTTACAGGGATCCCAACCTAGGATCCAGCCTCGGCTGAGGCCAAGGATCACTCCTCCCAGCCTGAGCCCTTCAGCCTCGACTGTGGACCACCAAGCAACACCTCCAGAACTACAGATCTCCAGGAAGAACCATTCCCTGCGAGCAGTCCTGTGAGTACTTATCCAGAGTCCAGGAGAAGCCAAATTCCTCCTCAGCTAGTCAGGCCCATACCAAACAGAAGACAGACAGAGCAGAAGATAAATACCTGTCAGATTTTCCAGGCATATAGTATAGGAGCAGAAGAGATATTAATCCCTGCCATACATTGCCAATACCTGCTGGGACCTAAAGACTATCACTCTAATTCGTATGGATTTCTGTTACCATCCAATAAAGACAAGTTGCATTATACTTCAAGTCTGGATCTCATTCATTCCTCCATTCCTCCTATTAACAACACTCAATTTATTGCAAGTGAGCCAGGATCCAGGAGTCCAGCCATATGAAGGTAGGAGACACAGTTGACATTACATAGAGACATTATCCCCCTCTGGCATTCCTCACCAGGTACGTGAGCTATAACACCTTAAAGGGCCCTGAGACTATAACCTGCGCACATTGCAATTGGCGTCACAAACTAAAAACTATTAATTTTGCGTCAGTATGCATTAGTCACAATCCGGCTTACTGCATATTCAATAGTTATACCCCTAGTAGTGATACGAGGGACACTAACAGCTCAGCGATACGTGCAGGGCATTCTGCAGCCACATGTTAGCTAATAATTCATTTCCCCGCCTATCCTTTGGTTTAACTTGATGAACTATGTAACTCAAGTGCAAAACAGTACAGGCAATTTACGCTGAGCTGGGTTTTCCAGCCTCCCCTCAGGCTGAAGAAGGTTGTGTAGTGAGGAAAGGTCTGAGATACCTGTCCTACTCTCTCAGAAGACTGATACCCTGGTCAAATAGCTCATGACCCAGGGTCTACAGCTCAGTTATCAGGCACGGTATCCCCTTATCAGTGTATTTTTCTGGTCACTTGTGCAGTCTGGCAGAGTCTTTCCTACTAAACACTAGTCCCTATCTGTAGACACCTAGGGACTCTGAATACTCTATGTAGTTTGTAACTCATCAAGAGCTTTCTAGTGTGGGGAGGGGGGGGGGGGGGCGGTGAAGCTGGAGAAGCACTGCCTAACAGAAACAATGTTGCAGTTCATGGCTATTACAGACGTGCATTGTGCCTCAATACAAGTCAACAGGAATAAATGATTAAGGCTATTTTCACACTAGCACAGGATGGATCCGACAGGCTGTTCACCCTGTCAGATCCGTCCTGCCGCTATTTCGCCATGTCGCCGGACCGCCGCTCCGCCGCTCCGCCCCCATTGACTATAATGGGGACGGGGGTGGAGCTCCAGCGCAGCACGTCAGTGCACGGCGAAAGGCCGCCGGACTAAAACTACTGCATGTTCGACTTTTTAGTCTGGAGGCCTCTCACCGCAAACTGCCGTGCTGTGCCGGAGCTCCGCCCCTGTCCCCATTATAGCCAATGGGGACAGAGAGGCAGTCCAGCGGCATGTCGAAATAGCAGCAGGACAGATCCGACAGGCCTGTCGGATACATCTTGCTGCTGTGTGAAAGTACCCTAGTCAGTTCCCATATGTAAACAACCGTTTGACAGAACTAAACCAGACAGTCAAAAGTTCACCGTGTCAGTTTTTTCCCCTAGTTCATTATGGTAACTGTGGAAAATTATTAGCTTCTCCGTGCACAGGCTGGAAATTCTCAAAGTCTGTCAGTATTAGCTGGCTGTGCTTTAACCCTTTATACAGTGTAGTGCAAATACAATGCAAATAAAGAGGATATATTACAATAAACAGATAAATTGCATATCGACAATATAAAACAGAATAAGCATAAACAACAGCATAAATCATAGTGCAAATTAAGCCTTCAAGGTGCACTAAAGTGCTTTGCAGAGCAGCAATAGGGACAAATGTCCACAAATGTCCAGACTCCAAAGTACCCTAGCTTCAGGGCGCTACACCTGCACCAAGTCTATGACCAGTTGCTAGCATCTCTATGCATCTGAAGTGAACTTCTCTTTGAGCACCACTGGATGGAGCCTGTGATTTATAATTCATAAGACACCATCAGCTCTTCTTATTATATAACGGAGATGAGAATGTGTATTTCTAGTAAGAGAAACAAACAGAGGTAAATGTTAGCTCATATGATGTTGGAGACGAAGTCAAAAGAAGCATCACTATAAAAAGCAAACATTAAGTATAATATCTGGGCTTTACTTATAGTAACATAGTAACATAGCTTATAAGGCCAAAAAAAGACATCTGTCCATCCAGTTCGGCCTGTCATCCTGCAAGTTGATCCAGAGGAAGGCAAAAAAAAAAAACAGTGAGGTAGAAGCCAATTTTCCCCACTTAAAGGGGTTGTCCGGGTTCAGAGCTGAACCCGGACATCCCTCCATTTTCACCCTGGCAGCCCCCCTGACATGAGCATCGGAGCAGTTAATGCTCCGATGCTCTCCTTTGCCCTGCACTAAATTGTGCAGGGCAAAGGCATTTTAAGGAGATCCGGTGACGTACCGGGGCTGACAGGAACCCCGGTGACGTCACCGGCACTGATGGGCGGGATTTAGCTCTGCCCTAGCCAGTAAAATGGCTAGGGCAGAGCTAAAGCCCGCCCCTTAGAGCCGATGACGTCACCGAACACACTTCCAGGCGGAAGTTACCGCCCGGCAGTGTGTTATTGAAAACAAAAGAGCCCGTGCCCTGCGCGATCTAGCGCAGGGCAAGGGAGCGCATCGGAGCATGAGATGCTCCGATGCTAGGCTCAGGGGGGCTGCCTGGGTATTTCTCTGAACCCGGACAGAAGAAAGAAAATTCCTTTCCGACTCCAATCAGGCAATCAGAATAACTCCCTGGACCAACGACCCCTCTCTAGTAGCTATAGCCTGTAATATTATTACACTCCAGAAATACGTCCAGGCCCCTCTTGAATTCCTTTATTGTACTCACCATCACCACCTCCTCAGGCAGAGAGTTCCATAGTCTCACTGCTCTTACCGTAAAGAATCCTCTTCTATGTTTGTGTACAAACCTTCTTTCCTCCAGACGCAGAGGATGTCCCCTCGTCACAGTCACAGTCCTGGGAATGAATAGATGATGGGATAGATCTCTGTACTGACCCCTGATATATTTATACATAGTAATTAGATCTCCCCTCAGTCGTCTTTTTTTAAAACTGAATAACCCTAATTTTGATAATCTTTCAGGGTACTGTAGTTGCCCCATTCCAGTTATTACTTTAGTTGCCCTCCTCTGGACCTTCTCGAGCTCTGCTATGTCTGCCTTGTTTGCAGGAGCCCAGAACTGTACACAGTACTCCATGTGTGGCCTGACTAGCGATTTGTAAAGTGGTAGGACTATGTTCTTATCACGGGCATCTATGCCCCTTCTGATGCAACCCATTATCTTGTTGGCCTTGGCAGCAGCTGCCGGACACTGGTTTTTACAGCTTAGTTTGCTGTTTACTAAAATTCCTAGGTCCTTTTCCATGTCCAGTGTTACCGAGTGTTTTACCATTTAGTATGTACAAGTGACTTACATTATTCCTTCCCATGTGCATAACCTTACATTTGTCAGTGTTAAACCTCATCTGCCACTTATCTGCCCAAGCCTGCAATCTATCCAGATCCCTCTGTAGTAGTATACTGTCCTCATCAGTGTAAATTACTTTACACAGTTTAGTGTCATCTGCAAAAATTGATATTTTACTATGCAGGCCTTCTACAAGATCATTAATAAATATATTGAAGAGGATAGGGCCCAATACTGACCCCTGAGGTACCCCACTAGTGACAGTGACCCAATCTAAGTGTGTACCACTAATAACCACCCTCTGTTTTCTATCATTGAGCCAGTTACTTACCCACTTACAGACGTTTTCTCCCAGTCCGAGCATTCTCATTTTATGTACTAACCTTTCATGTGCAGAAAAATTTGAAGAAAATCCAGCTCCACTTGTATAAAGGAATATGTTTATTTTGCTTGCGATAAAATCTCATAAACATAAATCTAATAAAAAAAACACTTTCCTGTCCTGGCACATGACAGAGAATGGACTGGAATAGTCGCAGATGGTATACAATGTGCAGCTAGAAAAGCGCCTACCATTGCGAACTATGTCAGCCCCAGTATGTATCAGGAGGAGAAAAAATCGCAACCAATCTGGCTCAGGACCAAGGGGAGTTTTAGGTGTGGACATCATAGATGTATTTGCTGCACTCATATGTCAATATCTAAAACCTTCGTCTCAGCCTCTAATTTCCAGTTAAAACATATCTCAACTGTAACACAACCCATGCTGTTTATTTAATTACATGCAAAAAATGCAATATTCAATATGTAGGTTGTACCGTCAATGCAATCAAGTCCAGGATACGGAAACACATCTCTGATGTGCCCCACCATGGCAATCGCAATGTATCTGCAGCTAGTCTGCACTTCGCTATTTGCTAGGGTGGGGACACATCAGATATGGCGGTACAAGGTATAGAAAAAGTTTTCTTGCCTAAACGTGGAGGAGACCACAGAAGACAATTATTAAATAGAGAGTCCTTCTGGATATTTGCTCTAAATACACGCCAACCAGACGGTTTGAATAAACGTCTGGATTAGATCTTGCAGCAATAAAATCATATTCTATAGTTTCAAGCGCAAAACCTTTTCATATGTGCTTTTTCCTGAGAACACTTTTGGGAGATTTAACTTTTTATCATACTTTACCACTGTCTAGTAAAATGATTAGTGTGTACCCAATATAAATATTATATGCATTTCCTCATTTCTCTTACTTTGCATAGTAGTCCTGATTATGTACATGTATGGTCAAATGCTTTTTTTTGTGTTTTTTTCTTTTAATTTTCATGAGAAGAGCTTTGAAGGTGTGGTACCTTTTTCTTGGGGGGGGGGGGGGGGTTTACATGCCTGTGGAAACAATTAGTGGAAACAAGTGCACTTTCCCCCTTTAAAAGGCTTCATTTTTAATGTCTAACTGTGTCATGAGGAAGGGCTAAAATTTGTCTCTGATAGCCTGAAACGCGTAGACAAGACTGCTATTTTTGTAACCTATGGATGAGATTTTATGGCAAGCCAAATAAACATATTCCTTTATACAAGTGGAGCTGGATTTTCTTCAAATTTTTCTGCATTCAGTTACCCGTTACCTGACTCGGGTTATCCGTGCTCACAGCTGGAGGAAGGGCAGGTGAGAGCTGCTGAACTTTCTATTTTTAACCTTTCATGCGGTACAGTGTCAAATGCTTTGGAGAAATCCAGATATACGACATCCATTTATTCGCTGCTGTCAAGTCTAGAACTTACCTCCTCATAGAAACTGATTAATTTAGTTTGACATGACCGATCCCTCATGAAGCCATGCTGATATGGCGTTATTTGCTTGTTTTCAGTAAGGTACTCTAAGATAGCTTCTCTCAGAAAACCTTCAAACAGTTTACCCACAATAGATGTTAAACTTACCGGCCTATAGTTTCCAGGCTCTGTTTTTGGACCCTTTTTGAATATTGCCACCACATTTGCTATGCGCCAATCCTGTGGGACATTCCCTATCAGTATATAGTCCTTAAATATCAGAAATAAGGGTCTGTCTATGACATTACTTAATTCCCTTAGGATACGGGGTGTATGTCATCTGGTCCTGGCGATTTGTCTATTTTAATCTTTTTAATGTGCCGCTGTACTTCCTGGATCAGACAGGACACTTTTAATGGGGAATTTACTTTTACATTCTGCATTTCATCTGACAGTTTATTTTCCTCGGTGAATACAGTGGAGAAAAAAATATTTAACAGCTTTGCTTTCTCCTCGTCGCTCTCTGCGACTCCCCCCTCATTACTCTGTAGAGGGCCGACACCTTCAGATTTATACTTTAGTACTAGAAACACAAATCCCTAAGTTCTAGTTCTGAACTACAACTATAGACTGGAACTATTTTCTGCCAAAGAACTGGTAAAGTACCTAGACTATCACAAGGCTAGAGGCAGACGACAGACCTATGATTACCATTGAAGAGACGTGTTCAATTAAAAGTAGTGGAACACATTTAACAAGGTGTTTATGCCTGTTTGATGTTAAAGGTTAAATGGTATAGCAGAGTTCTAATTTGCCAAATTCATTAAAAAGATATGCAGCTTTTAATAAATCTTACACAAATGTAGTCATCTACTCCAGTATTAGTACATTTTGGCCAATGTTTTTTCTGTTAGCTTATACAGTCTCTACGCCTACAAGCATGTAGTAGGAATTTACTGTGAGCATTGGATAATTTAGAATATTTGATCATTTGAAATGTATCAGTCTTCAACCTGACATATGGATCGGAAAGCAGTGGGCCATAATACAATGCATAGAGCCAAGCATACCAAGACCTTCACCAGAACATGCATATGCCGGCCTTAAATAGTGTGCCGAGAACAGCTTACGCCGGCCTCCCTGTACACAGGGTTGCCAGCTGTGCATCTTGGCACTCTGGAACCCCGGCATGCCACATCATTTGCCAGGGGCTGCGATCTCAGAGCGAGCCACACAGATGATCTGGTTCCCCGGACACCGGATGCTGCTACCGCACAGAGGCGATGCCAGCCGAGGGAACCTTAACACTATATAACAATGCATATAGTATAGTTCTATAGAGGAAATACTTCATCTGTCTTATATTCATCAGTGTAATTGTGCACTATGCAGGCCAAGAGTAGAACCAGTGGGTAGTATCCATCCTTTTGGTAAATGACTTGTGAGAAGTGCCAGTCCTTATAATGGGAGGAAGATAAATCATCAGCTACCATGAATTCCTTCCAGTGTGTCATGCATGCAAATGCAATCTATATGTTTGCTTCCACAAAACTGCCCCTATTAGTTTACATCTTTAATGAGACATCATTGATAATCCCATATCCACTGTTATTATCCATTAACATTCATGTTATATATCATGCACACCTTTTAATCATCCAGCTCCTGTCTTCACCAATTACAGGCAATGTTAATAAAAACCTGATATTTCCCATAGGCACAGGTGCTGTATTTCCCATAGGTGCTGTATAAGAATTCCTTCAGCTCCTTTCTTCCTTTTCATTTTTCCTGTCTCTTTTCCAATATTTAAATAGTTTTAGTGGATATACCTTCTAACTATGATAACCCTGTGTCACCCAGCAATCCTTCTGGAAGTTGATTAAAGGGGGTGTCTCACTTCAGCAAATGGCATTTATCATATAGAGAACATTGATACAAAGCACTTACTAATGTATTGTTATTGTCCATATTGACTCCTTAGATGGCTTAGTTAATTTTTCCATCACATTATACACTGCCGGTGTCCAGTTGTTACAACCACTACCGCAGCGCAGATACCAGGTGGCCGGGACAGAAGCTGCTGCGCATGCGTGCCTATGCGAGGTCCAACGGTCCTTGCCGTCGCTTTTCCCCTTGATGGAAAACGGAATCAAGACAGCAAAGGAGACAATATAGAAAATCACAAGTGCCTTGTATTAACTTTATCTACATGATAAATGCCATTTGCTGAAGTGAGACAACTCCATTTAAGCTTTCTTTACCTGGCCAAGGTTCAGGCGCCCATCTTATATTCTCTGAGTATTAGCATGGTCCACGGACAGCTCGTGAGATTTACAAAACTAAGTGGCAAAAATCAGTCAGTAAAGTCTTGAAGGACATATAATTCTCATTCATTTCCCAAATTGATCAGTTCAACAAGGGTAAAGCGCGGGGCACAAAGAGTAGGACATCACACAATAAGATCTGCAATGACTCTTCATTGATCCACTGTAATAAATTCAGTACGCTCTACAATAGGACAGGCTTAATGTATTGTGTCGGCTCGCTGAAGACGGGGCATATATCTGGAATGCTTCTGGAGAATTATTCAGTCAGCAGCTACTGAGACAATTTAGGAGCCTTTGGATATGAGTGACACCGGTGATAGCTGACAGGACTCAATATATTTAGCACCAAGTATAATGTAGTAGAAGGCAAACTGGATGATGAGAGTGCAGAGCAGTGTGTTTGCTTTGGAGACAATAGATGCCTTTCTGGTTCCCCCTTTTAGCAAGACGACGCAGGGTCATCATGACTGGGAGCAGCATTCCCTCCACCTCACCATGACAAAACGTCAGTCATGACAAAGCCTCTTTCCTTTTTCTCCACCTCCGTTTCCTCAGCCCATTTTTATCAACCTAGCCACAACAAACTGTGCTAATGACATTCTGATTGGAAGGTATAATTAGTCACAGCAAGGTCTTGCTTCACTTCCTTGTGCTGCTTATAAAACAGAGGAACACAACCTGCAATTATCTGGGATTGTCAGAGGATGAGGGGTCTGGATCACAGCCTTCCCCTGACATGCTGATTTAACTCTTTCATTTTTCTTTACATATGTTCTACAGATGAGTGAATCGATTGTAACAAACCAATTCTTCTCATTAGCAGGGCTTTTCACCTGTAGGGGGTTGTCCCCGCAGATGAAGAAGCGCCCACCTGCCGCAAGATTGACAACGTCAGACATTGAGCAGCATCTGCTCCGAAGCCAAAGCAAAACCTGTGTCCTGTGTCCTTGCTCTGCTAATCGGAGGAGCAGCGCAGGCAGGGAATAGTCAGGGCTGGGCTAAATCTCCCATCACCCATTTGTTAATTTATTCATACACTTTCAACAGGAATAACAAAAGAACGACACAATGCTCAAAAAAAGATGCTCCAGAAATGCTATTTCATGGAAAGTAGAAGTAGTCAGGAGAGCTGAGGTCCTCTTTAAAATGCCATTAAAGGCAATATAGACACACTATCCTCAATTCTAGAAGATGTAACCATTTATTGCCCTGTACTGGCTAAAATTCCTTCCCAAAGTAGAGAATGGTGGATAGTATGCCTCTTTCAAATATTGCAGGTGATGATCAAACATGTGTAGTAATATCTATTGCAGATACGACCAAATCACATAGATCTCACTCTAAAATTACAATATTTGCCAGTGATATTGTTTTTCCACAGGGCCACGTTTCTGTAATATTATGTCATCCTTGGTGCCACACACAATAGTTTGCCTTATGCAAGGTGATAAAAAAATCACATGTGGCTTTTAAGCCATTGGTTGGAGAACACTGCTATATAAAGAAACAAGTAAAACTATTGTATATGTTGCGGCAGGAGGCACCCAGGGTTGATCAAGCCCCAGTGTTTTGGAATTCCAAGTGATATTTTGTGGCTCTAATAGTTTGTATCACGGTGCTCCTACCTGGATTCTGTCCCTCCCCAGGGTTAGGCTCCATAGCAACAAAGGAGTTATAGTTGGTGGAGTTAATACAGTCCAGACTTGGTAAAGTTCAAATGTTTTTACTTGAATAACCTTGTGATAAACTTATGTCTTCCAACCAATTTTTGATCTTTCTCTTGGCTCCAGCAGGCTAAAAATAAAGTGGCAGGTAAACTTGAATACTTTGCTTTCTCTATCTGCTGTGCTAATCTCTGGCTTAAGTCTGGTTACTGGAATTTCTAGAGGTCCTGGTACCGTTGAGCGGGGTGCCTTTGGCCGTTGACCTCCTTATAATACTCAGTCTATGAACTGCAAGGAGTCGGAGTGCTTTCCAAACTGCTCTACCTGGAAGACTCCTGCAGCAGGAGGAGGGGGGGTGCTCCCCTCACTGGGCCATGTCTGGTCCCTTTGGACTCTAAAACTCAACTGCACGCAGCTCCCTTAGTAGGAAGCAGGACTCGCGTACTTCTGCCCAAAAGGTAAAAGGGAAAGTTACATTCTATCTAAACGTACTCTCTGTCAGATACACTGCGACCTGCTGGACAACCAGGCACATTATATGTAACTAAAAAAGCTACAATTTCTGGGGAAATCGTGTGAAGTTTTCTATCCTCCACCAGTAGTCTACAACTGGAGTGCGCGGAGTAACTGGGTGGAGTGGCTTGAGTAACTGTTGTGTGGTTGGAGTGGCTGGAGTAACTGTGGAAAGGTTGAACTGGGCAGAGTAACTGTGTGGAGAGTTTGGAGTGAGTAAAGATATTAAACATTACACTAACCAATTGATTGATCAAATTTAAAAGGTGCACATGGCAAGCTTGATAGAGTGAGAAATGCATTTGAGCTTTTATTTATTTATATAGCACATTTAATTGCAATGTTGTTGCCCAAAGTGCTTCACAGTTACATTAAAACATAAATTTATAAAAAACATTAGCAGCCGATTTGTGTAGGTGGGCTTGAAAATGAGGGAGTGGTGGCAGTTTAGAAATCATGTCCTGATTTTTCAGCTCACACTCTAGCTTTTGCTGGCGGCTCACACACCTAGGTTCCTATGGCAACTCACTCTACAGCAAGGGTAGAGAAGAGTGGTTAAAAACAAACTGCTCCAACTTGCTCACTTCACTGGCGGTTGCCATCTTCAAACGGTTGTAGTTTAAAAATTATACATCCTACAGCAAAGAGCTTTATATTGTGAGAATCACAAGACCCAGACCTACATTTTGATGCATGGTATTTCTCTGAAATATTAAAATTTAAGGCACAGTCGCAGTTTAGATATTGCCCTTCAAATTTGAGGTGGCTAGAGTGGAGTTTCAATAAATGTCAATAGGCGGCATGAGTTGCAAACAAATGGTCATATTGTGAAAACTATCAGGACTATGGCTTAGTCGTGGACATTTTTAGTGGTAGCAGGGATAGCTGAACGTTTTGATATATATTTGTGTAGGTGGGATTGAAAATGAGGGAGTGGTGGTAGTTTAGAAATCATGGCCTGGTTTTTCAGCTCCAACTCTTGCTTTTGCCAGCTCCCACTCTAGTTTTGAACAATCTGCAATTCATTCCTATGGGACCAATTTCGCCACAAAACGCCGATATTTCGTGAACCATTTGGCAAAACGTTACACAAAATAATAGCACACTAATCAGGAACAATCCGCACGTTTCGGTATATTACTGTCAATGTAGTCTAAAAACTGTGGGAGGAGTTAGGGTGGTAAATTTGGCTATAATAATAAGAATATATATTTGAGAATATATATTATTCTGTCGCAATAAATCCAAAATGAAAAATGATGCAACTTTGATTAGGTCTTGATTTCAAGTTGTTTAGTTTCCCACTTAGACTATTTAGTTATTTATTTTATTCATTAATATATCGCCAACATAAAAAAACATTTCCCGAACTCGGTTTCGGTTCCAAGGTACCATTTGGAACCAAACCTAAGTTCGGGAAATTATCTTTTACAGTGCAAATTAATTAATGAAGTTATTACCTGAAGTCTCACAATAACTTCGGCTCATCTGAGCCAATACATTCTAATACTGTACGGAGCTCCTGCTTTGCATATCTTTGCATTTCTGGCTTTCTGTCGCCATATTTTGAACCCTATAACTTTTTTGTGATTATGTCTACAGAGCTGTATGGGGGCTCTTTTTTGTGGGGCGATATTAACTTTTTATTGATATCATTTTGGGGTGTGTATGACTTTTTGATCACTTTTTATTTAATATTTTTGGAGAAAATAAAGCGACCAAAAACAGCGAATCGGCCATTTGGACGCTTTTTTCCGTTTTGTTGTTTGCCGTATGGGGAATATATGTTTATATTTTTATACTTTTATATTTTTATTTTTCGCACATCGCAACACCCATGTGTATTTATAAAAAAGATTTAGTTCTTTTATTTTTATTTTGGGAAAAGGGGGGTGATTTGAATTTGAATTTTTTTTATTTTAAACTTTTTTTTTTTACACTTTTTTATAGTCACCATAGGGAACTATGACATGCAAAAAACTTCCACTGGCAAGCCGTGAGGAGGACCTATGTGGCCCCCTGGGCATTGGCCCACTGGGAAATTTCCCTGTAAGATATATGGTCAATCCACCCCTGGGGGTGCCAATCTAAGGGCCATATGTAAGTAACAGTATATTGTAAAAACAATTGTGTGCATATTTACCTCTAAGCACTGATTTGTTGTTGTAATTAAACTTATGCCCAGCAAATGGCACCTAGAGCTTGGATATATCCATTGGAATTGGACATTTCTTTGCTGAAAAATGACATTTCAGCACCCAAATATTTGGGGGTAACAAGTTGATGGTGTGTACCTGCACAGTTTAAAAATGGCAGCACTGATTGGATAGTGTAAATCTGGGCAGGTACACCCCCCCCCCCCCAAAACTGGTTATCTCCCCTCTGTACCCTTACTCCAGAATGACAGCGATTCATTCATAACTAGAGTTGAGCGAACACCTGGATGTTCGGGTTCGAGAAGTTCGGCCGAACATCCCGGAAATGTTCGGGTTCGGGATCCGAACCCGATCCGAACTTCGTCCCGAACCCGAACCCCATTGAAGTCAATGGGGACCCGAACTTTCCGGCACTAAAAAGGCTGTAAAACAGCCCAGGAAAGAGCTAGAGGGCTGCAAAAGGCAGCAACATGTAGGTAAATCCCCTGCAAACAAATGTGGATAGGGAAATGAATTAAAATAAAAATTAAATAAATAAAAATTAACCAAAATCAATTGGAGAGAGGTTCCATAGCAGAGAATCTGGCTTCCCGTCACCCACCACTGGAACAATTCTAGTAAGAAGCAGGGCGGCAATACCAGAGGGTTAGACGGATCGTTAGTGATAGGGATATGTGTCAAACAAGATTAGACGATATGACCAATAAATTTAGAGAGCGAGGCTACCCCCCTGATCTATTGAAAATACAGCGTAATAAAGCTGAGATTACACCACCAGATAGAACTAAGAAAGAAACAAGGATCCCCTTAGTGATTAAATACCATCCCTGGTCCCAGCGCCTTAGGACTATTGTTAATCAACATTGGCACATATTATCTAAGTCCTATCCACGGATAGGAGAGTTCCAGAGGCCACCCATGATATGCTATAAACGGGCAGAAAATATTAGGGATAAAATAGTCCGGGCGGATGTGGGAAGTAATAAAATAGAAAGAGGACAGAGTACTTTATCTACACCTAGACGGGGCACTTTTCCTTGTTTAAACTGTGTCAATTGTTCCAGCGTTATAAAGGGTTCATGTTTCTCCCACCCTCACTCAGGTGAAAATATTCCAATAAGGGGCACGTTCACTTGTGATAGTAGATTTGTGGTTTACATTCTTAAATGTCCATGTGGATTACTATATGTGGGGGAAACCTCAATGAGAATGAAGGACAGACTAAGTAAACACAAATCTACTATCCGTAAACAGAATTTATTACTCCCAATACCCCTTCATTTTTATGATAAAAAACACAACATCTCACAGTTGAGGTATCAGATTATTGAAGGTGTATCATTACCCCGTCGAGGGGGTGACAGAAATAAATTGTTATTGAAAAGGGAGGCTTACTGGATCCATCGTCTTCAGACAATGGAGCCCAGGGGCCTCAATCGTGAGTACAATGTGTCCTGCTTCCTATAAGGCATTCGGCCTTATGCAATCTGATAAATATATTTCTTTTTTTCTTCAGCGTGATTAATCACTGCAAGAATGGACTATGTGACTGAAAATCTTCGCCAGTATAGAGTGGATATGTTTTTTGCGAATTTTCAATTGCGAAATTTTCAGTTGCGAATTTTTAGTTGCGAATTTTCAATTGCGAATTTTCAATTTTCAATTGCGAATTTTCAGTTGCGAATTTTCAATTGCGAATTTTTCAATGCGAATTTTTCATTGCGATTATTTGATATGCGAATTTTATTTAATGAGGGAGGCGGAGCTTCTTTGATGATGTCAGTTCCTTTGTGTTTCATTTATGTATAAATAGCTGGAGTGTAAGATGTTTTATGCAGTCTGATGAAAGCACATCTGTGCTGAAACGTGTCACTATGCCATTTTGAATATGTGACTGAATAAATCTACATTGTGATCTACATCAGCGAAGTGCCGGTCCTTTCCTTTGAAACCACCACTGGAACAGTCCATTCTCAGATATTTAGGCCCCGGCACCCAGGCAGAGGAGAGAGGTCCCGTAACAGAGAATCTGTCTTCATGTCAGCAGAGAATTAGTCTGCATGTCATAGCAGAGAATGAGGCTTCACGTCAGCCACCACTGCAACAGTCCATTGGCATATATTTAGGCCCAGCACACACACAGGCAGAGGAGAGAGGTCCCGTAACAGAGGATCTGGCTTCATGTCAGCAGAGAATCAGTCTGCATGTCATAGCAGAGAATCAGGCTTCACGTCAGCCACCACTGCAACAGTCCATTGTCATAAATTTAGGCCCAGCACCCAGGCAGAGGAGAGAGGTCCCGTAACAGACAATCTGGCTTCATGTCAGCAGAGAATTAGTCTGCATGTCATAGCAGAGAATGAGGCTTCACGTCAGCCACCACTGCAACAGTCCATTGGCATATATTTAGGCCTAGCACACAGGCAGAGGAGAGAGGTCCCGTAACAGACAATCTGGCTTCATGTCAGCAGAGAATCAGTCTGCATGTCATAGCAGAGAATGAGGCTTCACGTCAGCCACCACTGCAACAGTCCATTGGCATATATTTAGGCCCAGCACACACACAGGCAGAGGAGAGAGGTCCCGTAACAGAGAATCTGGCTTCATGTCAGCAGAGAATCAGTCTGCATGTCATAGCAGAGAATGAGGCTTCACGTCAGCCACCACTGCAACAGTCCATTGGCATATATTTAGGCCCAGCACACACAGGCAGAGGAGAGAGGTCCCGTAACAGAGGATCTGGCTTCATGTCAGCAGAGAATCAGTCTGCATGTCATAGCAGAGAATCAGGCTTCACGTCAGCCACCACTGCAACAGTCCATTGTCATAAATTTAGGCCCAGCACCCAGGCAGAGGAGAGAGGTCCCGTAACAGACAATCTGGCTTCATGTCAGCAGAGAATTAGTCTGCATGTCATAGCAGAGAATGAGGCTTCACGTCAGCCACCACTGCAACAGTCCATTGGCATATATTTAGGCCTAGCACACAGGCAGAGCAGAGAGGTCCCGTAACAGACAATCTGGCTTCATGACAGCAGAGAATCAGTCTGCATGTCATAGCAGAGAATGAGGCTTCACGTCACCCACCACTGCAACAGTCCATTGGCATATATTTAGGCCTAGCACACAGGCAGAGGAGAGGTTCATTCAACTTTGGGTAGCCTCGCAATATAATGGTAAAATGAAAATAAAAATAGGATTGAATGAGGAAGTGCCCTGGAGTCCAATAATATATGGTTATGGGGAGGTAGTTAATGTCTAATCTGGACAAGGGACGGACAGGTCCTGTGGGATCCATGCCTGGTTCATTTTTATGAACGTCAGCTTGTCCACATTGGCTGTAGACAGGCGGCTGCGTTTGTCTGTAATGACGCCCCCTGCCGTGCTGAATACACGTTCAGACAAAACGCTGGCTGCCGGGCAGGCCAGCACCTCCAAGGCATAAAAGGCTAGCTCTGGCCACGTGGACAATTTAGAGACCCAGAAGTTGAATGGGGCCGAACCATCAGTCAGTACGTGGAGGGGTGTGCACACGTACTGTTCCACCATGTTAGTGAAATGTTGCCTCCTGCTAACACGTTGCGTATCAGGTGGTGGTGCAGTTAGCTGTGGCGTGTTGACAAAAGTTTTCCACATCTCTGCCATGCTAACCCTGCCCTCAGAGGAGCTGGCCGTGACACAGCTGCCTTGGCGACCTCTTGCTCCTCCTCTGCCTTGGCCTTGGGCTTCCACTTGTTCCCCTGTGACATTTGGGAATGCTCTCAGTAGCGCGTCTACCAACGTGCGCTTGTACTCGCGCATCTTCCTATCACGCTCCAGTGCAGGAAGTAAGGTGGGCACATTGTCTTTGTAGCGTGGATCCAGCAGGGTGGCAACCCAGTAGTCCGCACAGGTTAAAATGTGGGCAACTCTGCTGTCGTTGCGCAGGCACTGCAGCATGTAGTCGCTCATGTGTGCCAGGCTGCCCAGGGGTAAGGACAAGCTGTCCTCTGTGGGAGGCGTATCGTCATCGTCCTGCCTTTCCCCCCAGCCACGCACCAGTGATGGACCCGAGCTGCGTTGGGTGCCACCCCGCTGTGACCATGCTTCATCCTCATCCTCCTCCACCTCCTCCTCATCCTCGTCCTCCTCGTCCTCCAGTAGTGGGCCCTGGCTGGCCACATTTGTACCTGGCCTCTGCTGTTGCCAAAAACCTCCCTCTGTGTCACTTCGAAGAGACTGGCCTGAAAGTGCTAAAAATGACCCCTCTTCCTCCTCCTCCTCCTCCTCCTGGGCCACCTCCTCTTCCATCATCGCCCTAAGTGTTTTCTCAAGGAGACATAGAAGTGGTATTGTAACGCTGATAACGGTGTCATCGCCACTGGCCATGTTGGTGGAGTACTCGAAACAGCGCAACAGGGCACACAGGTCTCGCATGGAGGCCCAGTCATTGGTGGTGAAGTGGTGCTGTTCTGTAGTGCGACTGACCCGTGCGTGCTGCAGCTGAAACTCCACTATGGCCTGCTGCTGCTCGCACAGTCTGTCCAGCATGTGCAAGGTGGAGTTCCACCTGGTGGGCACGTCGCATATGAGGCGGTGAGCGGGAAGGCCGAAGTTACGCTGTAGCGCAGACAGGCGAGCAGCAGCAGGATGTGAACGCCGGAAGCGCGAACAGACGGCCCGCACTTTATGCAGCAGCTCTGACATGTCGGGGTAGTTGTGAATGAACTTCTGCACCACCAAATTCAGCACATGCGCCAAGCAAGGGATGTGCGTCAAATTGGCTAGTCCCAGAGCTGCAACGAGATTTCGCCCATTATCACACACCACCAGGCCGGGCTTGAGGCTCACCGGCAGCAACCACTCGTCGGTCTGTTGTTCAATACCCCGCCACAACTCCTGTGCGGTGTGGGGCCTGTCCCCCAAACATATGAGTTTCAGAATGGCCTGCTGACGTTTACCCCGGGCTGTGCTGAAGTTGGTGGTGAAGGTGTGTGGCTGACTGGATGAGCAGGTGGAAGAAGAGGAGGAGGAAGCCGAGAAGGAGGAGGTGGCAACAGGAGGCAAAGAATGTTGCCCTGCGATCCTTGGCGGCGGAAGGACGTGCGCCAAACAGCTCTCCGCCTGGGGCCCAGCTGCCACTACATTTACCCAGTGTGCAGTTAGGGAGATATAGCGTCCCTGGCCGTGCTTACTGGTCCACGTATCTGTGGTTAGGTGGACCTTGCTACAGATGGCGTTGCGCAGTGCACACTTGATTTTATGGGATACTTGGTTGTGCAGGGAAGGCACGGCTCTCTTGGAGAAGTAGTGCCGGCTGGGAACAACATACTGTGGGACAGCAAGCGACATGAGCTGTTTGAAGCTGTCTGTGTCCACCAGCCTAAATGACAGCATTTCATAGGCCAGTAGTTTAGAAATGCTGGCATTCAGGGCCAGGGATCGAGGGTGGCTAGGTGGGAATTTACGCTTTCTATCAAATGTTTGTGAGATGGAGAGCTGAACGCTGGCGTGTGACATGGTTGAGACGCTTGGTGACGGAGGTGGTGGTGGTGGTGTTGGTGGTACATCCCCTGTTTGCTGGGCGGCAGGTGCCAACGTTCCTCCAGAGGCGGAGGAAGAGGCCGAGGCGGCAGCAGCAGAATAGGCCGAGGCGGCAGCAGCAGAAGAGGTAGCAGGGGGAGCCTGAGTGACTTCCTTGGTTTTAAGGTGTTTACTCCACTGCAGTTCATGCTTTGCATGCAGGTGCCTGGTCATGCAGGTTGTGCTCAGGTTCAGAACGTTAATGCCTCGCTTCAGGCTCTGATGGCACAGCGTGCAAACCACTCGGGTCTTGTCGTCAGCACATTGTTTGAAGAAGTGCCATGCCAGGGAACTCCTTGAAGCTGCCTTTGGGGTGCTCGGTCCCAGATGGCGGCGGTCAGTAGCAGGCGGAGTCTCTTGGCGGCGGGTGTTCTGCTTTTGCCCACTGCTCCCTCTTTTGCTACGCTGTTGGCTCGGTCTCACCACTGCCTCTTCCTCCGAACTGTGAAAGTCAGTGGCACGACCTTCATTCCATGTGGGGTCTAGGACCTCATCGTCCCCTGCATCGTCTTCCACCCAGTCTTGATCCCTGACCTCCTGTTCAGTCTGCACACTGCAGAAAGACGCAGCAGTTGGCACCTGTGTTTCGTCATCATCAGAGACATGCTGAGGTGGTATTCCCATGTCCTCATCATCAGGAAACATAAGTGGTTGTGCGTCAGTGCATTCTATGTCTTTCACCGCTGGGGAAGGGCTAGGTGGATGCCCTTGGGAAACCCTGCCAGCGGAGTCTTCAAACAGCATAAGAGACTGCTGCATAACTTGAGGCTAAAACAGTTTCCCTGGTATGCATGGGGGTGATGTGACAGACTGATGGGGTTGGTTTTCAGGCGCCATCTGTGCGCTTTCTGCAGAAGACTGGGTGGGAGATAATGTGAACGTGCTGGATCCACTGTCGGCCACCCAATTGACTAATGCCTGTACCTGCTCAGGCCTTACCATTCTTAGAACGGCATTGGGCCCCACCATATATCGCTGTAAATTCTGGCGGCTACTGGGACCTGAGGTAGTTGGTACACTAGGACGTGTGGATGTGGCAGAACGGCCACGTCCTCTCCCAGCACCAGAGGGTCCACTAACACCACCACGACCATGTCCACGTCCGCGTCCCTTACTAGATGTTTTTCTCATTGTTATGGTTCACCACAACAACAAATATATTATTTGGCCCAATGTATTGTATTCAAATTCAGCGGGATATAAATTTGAGGCCTAGTATTTAGGCGCTGGGTGACCGGTATGGATTTAGTGACAGAATTAGACTTGGAAATGCACAGAAGCGTGTGTGTGTGAAGTTATTCTGAATGACCCAATGTGCACCTTGAATATTATATACCCTTTTAGGGATAGATTTCAAATAGCTCTGATATAGCAGAAACCACTAAATTATGAAATTGCTAAATTGGGAATTGTATTTCAACCCAGAACAAAAAATGTGCTTTGACGGACACTAAATAACTTTCCCAGCCACAACAGGACAGCGTTAACGAGAGATTTAGCAGGATATAAATTTGAGGCCTAGTATTTAGGCGCTGGGTGACCGGTATGGATTTAGTGACAGAATTAGACTTGGAAATGCACAGAAGCGTGTGTGTGTGAAGTTATTCTGAATGACCCAATGTGCACCTTGAATATTATATACCCTTTTAGGGATAGATTTCAAATAGCTCTGATATAGCAGAAACCACTAAATTATGAAATTGCTAAATTGGGAATTGTATTTCAACCCAGAACAAAAAATGTGCTTTGACGGACACTAAATAACTTTCCCAGCCACAACAGGACAGCGTTAACGAGAGATTTAGCAGGATATAAATTTGAGGCCTAGTATTTAGGCGCTGGGTGACAGGTATGGGTTTAGTGACAGAATTAGACTTAGAAATACACAGTAGCGGGTGTGTGTGAAGTTATTCTGAATGACCCAATGTGCACCTTGAATATTATATACCCTTTTAGGGATAGATTTCAAATAGCTCTGATATAGCAGAAACCACTAAATTATGAAATTGCTAAATTGGGAATTGTATTTCAACCCAGAACAAAAAATGTGCTTTGACGGACACTAAATAACTTTCCCAGCCACAACAGGACAGCGTTAACGAGAGATTTAGCAGGATATAAATTTGAGGCCTAGTATTTAGGCGCTGGGTGACAGGTATGGGTTTAGTGACAGAATTAGACTTAGAAATACACAGTAGCGGGTGTGTGTGAAGTTATTCTGAATGACCCAATGTGCACCTTGAATATTATATACCCTTTTAGGGATAGATTTCAAATAGCTCTGATATAGCAGAAACCACTAAATTATGAAATTGCTAAATTGGGAATTGTATTTCAACCCAGAACAAAAAATGTGCTTTGACGGACACTAAATAACTTTCCCAGCCACAACAGGACAGCGTTAACGAGAGATTTAGCAGGATATAAATTTGAGGCCTAGTATTTAGGCGCTGGGTGACAGGTATGGGTTTAGTGACAGAATTAGACTTAGAAATACACAGTAGCGGGTGTGTGTGAAGTTATTCTGAATGACCCAATGTGCACCTTGAATATTATATACCCTTTTAGGGATAGATTTCAAATAGCTCTGATATAGCAGAAACCACTAAATTATGAAATTGCTAAATTGGGAATTGTATTTCAACCCAGAACAAGAAATGTGCTTGAACGGACACTAAATAACTCGCCCAGCTACAGCACTAAGGACAGATTTAGCTGGATATAAATTTGAGGCCTAGTATTTAGGCGCTGGGTGACAGGTATGGGTTTAGTGACAGAATTAGACTTGGAAATGCACAGTAGCGGGTGTGTGAAGTTATTCTGAATGTCCCTATGTGCACCTTCAATATGATCTACCCTTTTAGGGATAGATTTCAAATAGCTCTGATATAGCAGAAACCACTAAATTATGAAATTGCTAAATTGGGAATTGTATTTCAACCCAGAACAAAAAATGTGCTTTGACGGACACTAAATAACTTTCCCAGCCACAACAGGACAGCGTTAACGAGAGATTTAGCAGGATATAAATTTGAGGCCTAGTATTTAGGCGCTGGGTGACAGGTATGGGTTTAGTGACAGAATTAGACTTAGAAATACACAGTAGCGGGTGTGTGTGAAGTTATTCTGAATGACCCAATGTGCACCTTGAATATTATATACCCTTTTAGGGATAGATTTCAAATAGCTCTGATATAGCAGAAACCACTAAATTATGAAATTGCTAAATTGGGAATTGTATTTCAACCCAGAACAAGAAATGTGCTTGAACGGACACTAAATAACTCGCCCAGCTACAGCACTAACGAGAGATTTAGCAGGATATAAATTTGAGGCCTAGTATTTAGGCGCTGGGTGACAGGTATGGGTTTAGTGACAGAATTAGACTTGGAAATACACAGTAGCGGGTGTGTGTGAAGTTATTCTGAATGACCAATGTGCACCTTGAATATTATATACCCTTTTAGGGATAGATTTCAAATAGCTCTGATATAGCAGAAACCACTAAATTATGAAATTGCTAAATTGGGAATTGTATTTCAACCCAGAACAAGAAATGTGCTTGAACGGACACTAAATAACTCGCCCAGCTACAGCACTAACGAGAGATTTAGCAGGATATAAATTTGAGGCCTAGTATTTAGGCGCTGGGTGACAGGTATGGGTTTAGTGACAGAATTAGACTTGGAAATGCACAGAAGCGTGTGTGTGTGAAGTTATTCTGAATGACCCAATGTGCACCTTGAATATTATATACCCTTTTAGGGATAGATTTCAAATAGCTCTGATATAGCAGAAACCACTAAATTATGAAATTGCTAAATTGGGAATTGTATTTCAACCCAGAACAAGAAATGTGCTTGAACGGACACTAAATAACTCGCCCAGCTACAGCACTAACGAGAGATTTAGCAGGATATAAATTTGAGGCCTAGTATTTAGGCGCTGGGTGACAGGTATGGGTTTAGTGACAGAATTAGACTTGGAAATACACAGTAGCGGGTGTGTGTGAAGTTATTCTGAATGACCCAATGTGCACCTTGAATATTATATACCCTTTTAGGGATAGATTTCAAATAGCTCTGATATAGCAGAAACCACTAAATTATGAAATTGCTAAATTGGGAATTGTATTTCAACCCAGAACAAGAAATGTGCTTGAACGGACACTAAATAACTCGCCCAGCTACAGCACTAACGAGAGATTTAGCAGGATATAAATTTGAGGCCTAGTATTTAGGCGCTGGGTGACAGGTATGGGTTTAGTGACAGAATTAGACTTAGAAATACACAGTAGCGGGTGTGTGTGAAGTTATTCTGAATGACCCAATGTGCACCTTGAATATTATATACCCTTTTAGGGATAGATTTCAAATAGCTCTGATATAGCAGAAACCACTAAATTATGAAATTGCTAAATTGGGAATTGTATTTCAACCCAGAACAAAAAATGTGCTTTGACGGACACTAAATAACTTTCCCAGCCACAACAGGACAGCGTTAACGAGAGATTTAGCAGGATATAAATTTGAGGCCTAGTATTTAGGCGCTGGGTGACAGGTATGGGTTTAGTGACAGAATTAGACTTAGAAATACACAGTAGCGGGTGTGTGTGAAGTTATTCTGAATGACCCAATGTGCACCTTGAATATTATATACCCTTTTAGGGATAGATTTCAAATAGCTCTGATATAGCAGAAACCACTAAATTATGAAATTGCTAAATTGGGAATTGTATTTCAACCCAGAACAAAAAATGTGCTTTGACGGACACTAAATAACTTTCCCAGCCACAACAGGATAGCGTTAACGAGAGATTTAGCAGGATATAAATTTGAGGCCTAGTATTTAGGCGCTGGGTGACAGGTATGGGTTTAGTGACAGAATTAGACTTGGAAATACACAGTAGCGGGTGTGTGTGAAGTTATTCTGAATGACCCAATGTGCACCTTGAATATTATATACCCTTTTAGGGATAGATTTCAAATAGCTCTGATATAGCAGAAACCACTAAGTTATGAAATTGCTAAATTGGGAATTGTATTTCAACCCAGAACAAGAAATGTGCTTGAACGGACACTAAATAACTCGCCCAGCTACAGCACTAAGGACAGATTTAGCTGGATATAAATTTGAGGCCTAGTATTTAGGCGCTGGGTGACAGGTATGGGTTTAGTGACAGAATTAGACTTGGAAATGCACAGTAGCGGGTGTGTGAAGTTATTCTGAATGACCCTATGTGCACCTTGAATATTATATACCCTTTTAGGGATAGATTTCAAATAGATCTGATACAGCAGAAACCACTAAATTTTTAAATTGCTAAATTGGGAATTGTATTTCAACCCAGAACAAAAAATGTGCTTTGACGGACACTAAATAACTTTCCCAGCCACAACAGGACAGCGGTAACGAGAGATTTAGCGGGATATAAATTTGAGGCCTAGTATTTAGGCGCTGGGTGACCGGTATGGATTTAGTGACAGAATTAGACTGGGATATGGCCAAAAAATAACCACACTATTGCTGGTTAAATGCACTTGGTGATGGGCGCAGCTTGCCCCTGATGTAGTATATGGCCAAAAAATGAACAGACTATTGCTGGTTAAATGCACTTGGTGTCACAGCTTGACCAACCACACTACTGAGGGTTAAATGCACTTGGTGACGGGCGCAGCTTGCCCCTGATTTAGTATATGGCCAAAAAATGAACAGACTATTGCTGGTTAAATGCACTTGGTGTGATAGCTTGACCAACCACACTACTGAGGGTTAAATGCACTTGGTGTGACAGCTTCACCCTGATGTAGGCTTTAGCCAAAAAACAACCACACCATTGAGGGTTAAATGCACTTGGTCGCAGCTTGTGCTGGCGCACCACAAGACACAAAATGGCCGCCGATCACCCCAGAAAAATGTGACTGACAAACGGTCTGGGCAGCCTAAAAACAGTGAGCAATTGAGGATCAGCAGCTCAATGATCCACAGCTGCAGATCGATCAGTTAATCAAGTCCTTTGGAGGAGTTAATCTGCCTAATCTCGCCCTACTGTCGCAGCCGCAACCTCTCCCTACGCTAATCAGAGCAGAGTGACGGGCGGCGCTATGTGACTCCAGCTTAAATAGAGGCTGGGTCACATGGTGCTCTGGCCAATCACAGCCATGCCAATAGTAGGCATGGCTGTGATGGCCTCTTGGGGCAAGTAGTATGACGCTTGTTGATTGGCTGCTTAGCAGCCTTTCAAAAAGCGCCAAGAAAGCGTCACAAAAGCGCGAAGAAAGCGGCGAACACCGAACCCGAACCCGGACTTTTACGAAAATGTCCGGGTTCGGGTCCGTGTCACGGACACCCCAAAATTCGGTACGAACCCGAACTATACAGTTCGAGTTCGCTCATCCCTATTCATAACATCTAGTAGGAATAATAAAGGAATGGCACAACATACAGACATAAGATCAGATGCTTCAGAATTGTTATTACATAGGGAATGCATGAAGCTATTAAAACGGGCAAGTCAGGAGTGGTGAAAGGTCCTCTTTAAGCTCCATCAAAATCCATTATTTCTTGAGAATCATAGCCATGCTGTAAAATGAGTAAGTCACTACTCTCTAGCTTCGTGAGGATCCATAATCTGATCCAACTTAGGGATGAGGGTCTGCTGCTAATCTGACCTTCTAAAACATTAGGGGTGAGGGTCTGCTGATGATCTGACCTTCTAAAACATTAGGGTTGAGGGTCTGCAGCTGATCTGACCTTCTAAAACATTAGGGGTGAGGGCCTGCTGCTGATCTGAACATCTGAAAATTAGGGGTGAGGGTCTGCTGCTGAGCTGAACATCTAAAACATTATGGGCGAGGGCCTGCTGGTGACCCTCTAAAACATTAGGGGTGAGGGTCTGCTGCTGAGCTGACCCTCAAAAACATTAGGAGCGAGGGCAGCCTAATAAGTATGTTGATATGATGGAGGAGGAGGAGGACAAGAAAAGGAAGATTGAACCATATACCCTTTTTTGTGGTGGAAGGGGTGCATGGGAATACAGTGTATTCAATACACCATAAAAGCCACATTTAAAGTGCCTTTATATTCAGTTGCTTTCCTCTGGTGAAGTAAAGAAGTTAGGGACAATCCAGGCTTTGTTTCTATTATTCTATTACACATCTTAGTAAATTATTTGCCATGTACAAATATAATTTCTACCAAAAACAGTGATTGATCAGGTTAGTGGTTCAGCGGTTTCTCAAAATCTACCCTAATTTGCCTGAGCTACAGGTAAAGGTGCACCAAAAGTGTGCCCATTTCCAAAAGTCATCTACAGCTGCCGCAGTCTGTCAAAGCTGCAGCAGCGCTTGCAATTGCCAGCTCACTGACTGTTGTGCGACGTGAGCAAGCGCTAGAACTCCACGTTTCACATGTTGGCCAGGCTTTGAGAGCAGCAGAGGGCAGTAGTGGAATGCCAGCTGCAACATGGTCGTCGCCTTTCAAATCAGCTTCCGCTCTTCACAAGCGATGAGTGGGCATGGATGTCTGACCCCTGTGAGGTTTTACGCAACTTTGAGGAATCAACACAGATGGTGAGCGGCGATGCCCCTTTCAATAAGTAATTCAATTACAGAGAATCAGCAGCATGCATATCATGACTGTTGGGTCTATTGGGTTTCTAGTGGTGAGCAGTAGAGATGGCCAGTTCGCAAGAGTTCGCCAGCGAACACATGCAATCTGCCATCTTAACTGACAAGTCCGGCGAGGCACAGGTATTCGGAATTGCCTGCTCCTGGTGACAGCATTTAATTTCAGACCGGCTCGCGCACAGGCACAGGTAAGGACTTACCTGTGCCTCGCCGGATTTGTCAGTTAAGATGGCAGATCGCATGTGTTCGCTGGCGAACACTGCGAACTGGCCATCACTGGTGAGCAAGTGTAAATACATTCAGTTGTATGGGATGGCTCTGTAGTATTCACTTGAACAGAGGGAGCCGTCCCACAGTGAAAACAGATCTAACGCGATGAAGGATCGCAGTGTAGCAGGGCATTCACAGAAGTGAATGGGGTTGCAGTGCGACTTGCATGTTTGCTGCGTCCACAACTCCCAGACTAACAAAACATCCAGCAGGGTTGGATTGTTTGGGGTCGCGGTTGTGACAAACATGCTTGTTGCGCTCGACCCCATTTATTTATTTGGATGACCTGCTACACTGCGATCCTTTGTCACACAACATGTACAGTAGCCCTAGCCTTAACCCCTTCCTGACACATGACGTGATAGTACATCATGGCGGCAAGTGACTTGCCGCATTTTGACGTACTATTACGTCATGGTGATCAGGCGGGCGCTGCTGTGGCGGGGACCTGATGGGTGACAAGGCAGTCCGATGCCATGCACAGGCTGCCCAATGCCTTGCACGGCATCGGGACCTGCCTTCTATGGGGGCCGAGGAGATCCAGCCCCAGGCTGGGTCTCCTAGGCAACTTGCTAGTGTATTACTCAGTGTAATACACTAACAGGCAATGCATTACAATACAGATTTATTGTAATGCATTGCAGAAGGGATCAGACCCTCAAAAGTTCAAGTCCCAGAGTTGGACAGAAATAAAGTTTTAAAAAAAATGTATTTTTAATAAAAAATAAAGTTTCAAGTAAAAAATGAAAAAAAGCCTCTTTTCCCTAATTTTATAATAAAAAAAAAAAGGAAAAAACACACATTAGGTTTCAACGCGTCCGTAACAACCGTCTCTATAAATATATCACATGATCCATATTTGTCACCTTACATCACAAAAAGTGCAACACCAAGCGATCAAAAATGCGTATGTCCCACAAAATGGTACCAATAAAATAATCACCTCATTCTGCAAAAAATGAGCCCCTACATAACAAAATCGCTTAAAAAATAAATAAATATATAGCTCTGAGAATATGGAGACACTAAAACATCATTTTTTGTTTCAAATATGCTATTTTTGTGGCAAAGTGAAATAGATTTAAAAAAAAGTATACATATTAGATATTGCCACATCCATAACAACCAGCTATATTAAAATATCACATAACCTAACCCCTCAGCTGAACACCATAAAAATGTTTACATAAAAACAGTGCCAAAAAAATCAAACCTGAAACAAACAAAGTAGACATATTTGATATCATTGTGTCCGTAACAACCTGCTCTATGAAAATAGCACATGATCTACTCTGTCAGATGAATGTCTTAAAAAATAAAAAATAAATATTGAGTTTTGTTTTGCTGTTAACCCTTGATGTGTTAAAGAAAAAAAATGGATTAAAATGGAAAATCTGCTCAAAAAATTTAAATGTAGAAATTTAATCTCCATTTTCCTTTAATCCTTGTGGAACACCTAAAGGGTTAACAAAGTTTGTAAAATCACTTTTGAGTAACTTGAGGGGTGTAGTTTCTACAATGGGGTCATTTATGGGGGGTTTACACTACATAAACCTCACAAAGTGACTTCAGACCTGAACTGGTCCTTAAAAAGTGGGTTTTCGAAATTTTCTGAACAATTTTAAGAATTGCTTCTAAAATTCTAACCCTTCTAACGTCCCCAAAAAATAAAATGACATTTACAAAATGATGCCAATATAAAGTAGACATATTGGGAATGTTAAGTAATAAATGTTTTATGAGGTATCACTGTCTGTTTTAAAAGCAGAGAAATTAAAATTTCTAAAATTGCAAATTTTCTAAATTTTTGGTAAATTTTGGATTTCTTCATAAATAAAGGTTAAATATATTGACTCAAATTTATGACTATCACAAAGTACAATGTGTCACGAGAAAGCAATCTCAGAATGGCTTGGATAAATAAAAGTGTTCCAAAGCTACTACCACATAAAGTGACACACGTCAGATTTTCAAAAAATGGCCTGGGCAGAAGGGTGAAAACTGGCCCGGGGTAGAAGGGGTTAAGGTGCACATAGTTTTGTTGAATCATTTACCTCAATAAATACATTGTAAAGTCTAATATTACTTACTCATTTGTTTATCATTATCTACTTTTAGGACTTGTGTGAAAATCTGATGTCGTTTTAGGTCAAATTTATGCAGAAAGAAATAGAGAATTCTGAAAGATTCACAAACTTTTAAGCAGCACTATAACTGCTTTTCCTCCATGTACTGCCTGCCATATATCAGCTGAACTTCAGAAATCTCTTTAGAAAGAGTTAATTATCTGCATTCTGTCTTTTATGTTAACTGGATAGTGCTGTTTATATGTTTGCGCTACCATGAAAGATGTTCTAATGGGTATCTATTCATTGTCACACAGCATAGATTCTAACTTAAGGTTAGCAGCCTTTATTCATAGAGATTAAGAATTCATGTTGCCATGGAGATCCTATTATCCATCCCAGAGTACTGAGTTCACATTTAGTACATGAAGTTATGATGCAGTCGGGCTTTATGAATCAGCACACACACACAGAAGGAGGGGGGAGAATTGCAGCGACCAGGACGGGCGGAGGAGAGGATGAGAATTGTTATAGTGGCACAAATGGGATTTGTAGTGCTCATGATGGCTGTCCTCCTCAGCGCTGTGCAATGAAGGAAAGGGCACACCTTTTCTTCCCCCCAGGTCACTTCCTGGCTTTGGGGTTCTCCTTCTTGGTGTTTTGGGGAGTAGAGTTTTGGGGAGTAGAGTTGAGCGGACACCTGGATGTTCGGGTTCGACGAGATCGGTCGAACTTCAAAAAAAAAAAAGTTCGGGTTCGGGACCCGAACTTGACCCGAACCCCATTGAAGTCAATGAAGACCCGAACTTTTGGGCACTAAAATGTCTCTAAAATAGTCCTGGAAAGGGCTAAAGGGCTGCAAAAGGCATCAAAATGTGCTTAAGAGCATGGCAACTGTTCTGCAAATAAATGTGGATAGGAAATGACTTAAAATAACATAAAATACAGAAAAATTAAAAATAACAATCTGGATCTAGGAGTAGGAGGTTGAGGAGGTGGTGGATGTGGCGGTGTAGGTTGACATGGCGGTGTAGCTGGAAGCAGCGGTGAAGGAGGAATAGGTAGCCAATACTGATTTGTGTTATTTTTTATTTTTAAATTGGGGTATCCCCCAAAATATTGGGACATATAAAAAAATAAAACTAAGAATAAGTGCACTTGAGTACAAGAATGGATGGTTGAGGCTGGTATAAATGTCTATTCTGCACAAGGTACGGACAAGTCCTGTGGGATCCGTGCCTGGTTCATTTTAATAAACGTAAGCTTGTCCACATTGTCTGCGGCCTGTGATAATGCTCTCTGCCGTGCTAAACACACGTTCACACTATACACTGGCTGCAGGGCAGGTCAGCACCTCCAAGGCTGACAAAGCTTTTCCACATTTTGGCCATGCTAACCCTGCCTTCTCAGGTGCTGGCGGTGCCCCAGCTGCATGGCGACTTCTTCCTCCTCCTCTGCCTTCGCCTTGTGCTTCCACTGTGCCCCCGCTGTCAGGTGGGAATGCTATCATCAGCGTGCGCTTGTAGTCGCGCATCTTCCGCGCATCAGTAACAGATGTTTTCACTAAATTTAGTTCCCTGTCAGCAATGCAGAGCAGGGGTTCATTTACGGCAAAAGGGGGTTCACGTCACCCAGCAATAGAACAGAGGATTTTGAGAGATTTAGGCCCCTGTTAGCAATGCAGAGCAGGGGTTCATTCACGGCAAAAGGGGCTTCATGTCACCCAGCAATAGAACGGAGGATTTTGAGAGATTTAGGCCCTTGTCACCCAGGCACAGCAGAGTTTCATTCACGGCAAAAGGGGCTTCATGTCACCCAGCAATACAACAGAGGATTTTGAGAGATTTAAGACCCTGTCACCCAGACTCAGCAGGGGTTTGTATACGCCAAAAATGGTAAAATGTCACCCGACAATTGAAAATAAGAATATTTTCAATTTAGGGCACTAAAATTGGCACTTTTTTGCATTAAAATGGCTCCTTGAAAAGGCTAGAGGGATGTAAAAGGCAGTAAAATGTGCTTAAGAGCATGGCAACTGCTCTGCAAACAAATGTGGATAGGAAAATAACTTAAAATAAAATAACTAAAAATTACAAATTATTAACCTGCGACTCAGAGAAGGAGGTGGATATGGAGTCGGAGGTTGAGGAGGCGGTAATTGTGATGTTGTAGGTGGAGGCAGCAATGGAGGAGGAGGTAGCCAACAATGTTTTTTTTATATTTTTTTATTGGGGTAGGTAGCCCCCAAAATATTGTGACAAATAAAAAAAAAGAAAACAAAGAATCATTGCACTTGACTTGAGTACAAGAATATATGTTTGATGGTGGTATAAATGTCTATTCTGCACAAGGTACAGACAAGTCTTGTGGGATCCATGCCTGGTTCATTTTAATGAACGTGAGCTTGTCCACGTTGGCTGTGGACAGGCGGCTGCGCTTGTCTGTGATGACACCCCCTGCTGTGCTAAATACACGTTCAGATAATACACTGGCTGCAGGGCAGGCCAGCACCTCCAAGGCGTAAAGGGCAAGCTCAGGCCATGTGCCCAATTTGGAGACCCATCATTCAGTACGTGTAGGCGTGTGCACACATACTGCTCCACCATGTTGGTGAAATGCTGCCTCCTGCTAAGACGTTCCATATCAGCTGGTGGTGCTGGTTGTTGTGGCGTGCTGACAAAGCTTTTCCACATGTCGGCCATGCTAACCCTGCCTTCTGAGGTGCTGGGGGTGACCCAGCAGCGTTGGCGACCTCTTCCTCATCTTCTGTGCTTCGACTGTGCCCCCGCTGTCAGGTGGGAATGCCACCAGCAGCGCGTATACCAGCGTGCGCTTGTACTTGCGCATCTTACAATCGCGCTCCAGTGACGGAATTAAGGACGGTACGTTGTCCTTGTAATGGGGATCCAGCAGCGTGGCCACCCAGTAATCAGCACATGTTAGAATGTGGGCAACTCTGCGGTCGTTGCGGAGACACTGCAGCATGTTAGCGCTCATGTGTGCAAGGCTGCCCAGAGGCAACGAAAAGCTGTCCTCTGTGGGAGGTATTCTCTGTATCCCCCCATCCACGCACCAGTGATGGCCATGAGCTGGTCTGGGTGCCACCCTGCTGTGAACATGCTTCCTCCTCCTCCATCTCTTCATCCTCCACCTCCTCATCCTTCAGAACTGTGCCCTGGCTGGACAATTGTGTACCTTGGGTTTGTGGGTGCAGGAACCCACCCTCGGAGCTACTTGGGATTGACTGGCCGGAAACAAAACAAAATCCCTCCTCCTCCTCCTGTGCCACATCCTCTTCCAGCATTGCCAGGAGCGTTTTTTCAAGGAGGCATAGAAGTGGGATAGTAACGCTGAGAATGCCGTTATCAGCACTGGCCATGTTGGTGGAGTACTCAAAACAGCGCAACAACGAACACAGGTCTCGCATGGAGACCCAGTCATTGGTGGTGAAGTGGTGCTTTTCCGCCAAACTTTTACGAAAATGTTTGGGTTCGGGTCCGGGGTCCAAAAATCCTAAAGTACGTTACAAACCCGAACTTTACAGTTCGGATTCGATCAACCCTATACAGCATCTCAATCGGGTTGAGGTCAGGACTCTGACTGGGCCACTCCAGAAGGTGCATTTTCTTCTGTTTAAGCCATTCTGTTGTTGATTTACTTCTATGCTTTGGGTCATTGTCCTGTTGCAACATCCATCTACTGTTGAGCTTCAGCTGGTGGACAGATGGCCTTAAGTTCTCCTGCAAAATGTCTTGATAAACTTGGGAATTCATTTTTCCTTCGATGATAGCAATCCGTCCAGGCCCTGACGCAGCAAAGCAGCCCCAAACCATGATGCCCCCACCACCATACTTCACAGTTGGGATGAGGTTTTGATGCTGGTGTGCTGTACCTCTTTTTCTCCACACATAGTGTTGTGTTTCTTACAAACAACTCAACTTTGGTTTCATCTGTCCACAGAATATTTTGCCAGTACTGCTGTGGAACATCCAGGTGCTCTTGTGCAAACTGTAAACGTGCAGCAATGTTTTTTTGGGACAGCAATGGCTTCCTCTGTGGTATCCTCCCATGAAATCCATTCTTGTTTAGTGTTTTAGGTATTGTAGATTTAGCTGACTCTCTAGGATTTTTCTTCACCTCATTGAGCAGTCTGCGCTGTGCTCTTGCAGTCATCTTTACAGGACGGCCACTCCTAGGGAGACTAGCAGCAGTGCCGAACTTTCTCCATTTATAGACAATTTGTCTTTTCGTGGACTGATGAACAGAAAGACTTTTGGAGATACTTTTATAACCATTTCCAGCTTTATGCAAGTCAACAAGTCTTAATTATAGGTCTTCTGAGAGCTTTTTTGTGCACGGCAGCATTCACATCAGGCAATGCAATTTGTGCAGAAATACATATCATTCCAAAGGGTTCACATACTTTTTCTTGCAACTGTAGGTATATCCCACCCCTTAAGTTTTTGGGGGAGCAATAGGTATATCACACCAGTTGCAATTAGTTATTCCAATAGCGTTTGTCCCTCTATATAGCTGTGGTATCACAGCAGAACCGCACACAACTGCTGCACAATACAAATGCACTATAATATACTTTCTATGTTAAAAAGTATATTATAAGTATATTACACCCCTCAGTATATCACACCTATCTATAGCACACCTATTAAAAGGACTTTTGTGGCCCTATTAGCTAGCGTTTGGTGTCCCTACCAGTCTGTCCCTTCTCCACAAAGCAACCTCTCCCTACACTGGCAAAACTCAGAATGTAAAATGGCTGCCAGATCGGGTTCTGTTATAGGGTGGAGGTGTGTCCATGTGCTGAAAAGTCTCAATTGGCTGTCCTGTCCCACCTGATAGATGTGTCATAGGTCACGCAATGCAATAGAGTATGGCGCATGCGAACATTGCCATATGTTCGCATGTTTGGCGAATCACGAATGAGCAAAGTTCGCCACGAAACGACCACCGGGAGAACAGCAAGGTCATCTCTCTCTCTCTCTCTCTCTCTCTATATATATATATATATATATAGATCCATAAAAAGATTCAGGCAGCACTCCCTTTAGTGCAGAAATAAATGTAGGTGCCCGCGGTGGTCCCTCGATATGGGACAAATTCAGTAGAGAAGGAAAGTCCGCAGCACTCCTTTAAGTAAAAAAGTGAATTTTATTCACACATGTCAGACAACGTTTCGGTCCTCTCACAGGACCATTTTCAAGTCAAGTGAACAAAAAAGTGCATAGTGCAAAAATAAATACAACTCTACAGCATGACACAATCCATTATCAGCCAATAGAGTACTAGTGCACTCCCATTACTGGGTGGACTACAATTCATATAATTAACTCCATATATTGCCGTGCATATCAACTTCAGTAGCAGTACATCAGTGTTACATTCAATAGTAATTCATCAAAATATGTGTACATAAAGTGTATATAATAAAGTGAACCGTGCAGTTTTTAAAAAAAATTCTTGACTGTATTACCTTGCCTTAAGCCTGGTGGAGAGCCGAGAGAGTTTGTGGAGAAGGTTTGTGGAGAAGGCGTCTCTACATGTGTCTAAACACGCCACTCATCCGCGTCCTCTACTCCTTACTGCGCATGTACTCAGCCCTGTTCCGTTCACGCAGCTTCTAATGCTCCTACGTCACCTCTATGGTGGAGGCCAACGTGATGAAGTACGGTCGATCACGTCCAGGCGCCGCACACAGACGAGTCTGCGTCAGCGTATGGACAGATCGTTCACGCCCCATCACGAGTACCTATCCACCATCTTTTTTTAGGTAATATTTTCGGGCAAAAGTATCATGCCTCCATATCTCACATATTTACACATATTTATCTCGTCTCCATCTATATACGGCCCGGCACTGGCAAGAAAAGTCAACATCCATCTATGTCATCAGGCAAATCATTGTAGTTTCCATTTAATTCACTGCATATAGAGAGCAGACAACATCAGGGTATAGGCTATGTAAGCTGGGTATCTAGCTAACCATTCCTCCTGTCACCCTAAATTCTACATTTAACCCTTTGGGTTTTAGGGTATCGAGCCGAAATATCCACCTAAGTTCAGTTTTTTTTAATTTACTTAATCGATCACCTCCTCTTTCCAATGGTTTAACATGATCTATAATCATAAATTTCAAGTCACTTTCTTTATGATTTTTTTCGGCAAAATGCTTTGATACAGGCAGATCTCTTCTTTTATTCCTAATAGACTGCCTATGGTTATTTAACCTGGTCTTTAGATCGCAAGTGGTTTCACCAACATATAATTTTTTACAAGGGCACCATAGTACATATATCACCCATGACGAATCACAGGTGAGATAATGCACTATATCAAAGGTCTCGCCCGTGTCTGGATGTGCGAACGTCGATCCCTTGACCATTCGTTTACAGTTCACACATCCCAGACACGGGAAAGAGCCCGTGCGCCTTGTTTTGAGGAATGTCTGTCTGGATTGTCCTTTATCTGGTACTTTGGAGTGTACTACCTTATCCCTGATGTTGCCTGCTCTTCTATATGCCATCATCGGCACACTTCTAAATGCAGCAACATTTGGGTGTCCACTACTCAGTAAACTCCAATGTCGCCTTATTATTTTTTCAATTTCAGGACTCAACTCGTTATATGATGATACAAACGGCATTCTATCATTAGTTCTCCTAGTTTTCGGGGTCAATAACTCATCTCTGGGGATTTTTTTAGCCCTTTCTGCATGTCTTTTCACTAACTTTCTAGGGTATCCCCTGTCTATAAAAGATTGTTCCATATTTTTCATTGCTGTACACATATTCTCATCCTTATCCACAATTCTCCGCACCCGAAGCATTTGGCTAAACGGCAGAGAATCTACCATCCTTCTTGGGTGCCCACTGGTAAAATGCAACAATGTATTCTTATCTGTGGCCTTAATGTTTAAATCCATATGCACCTGTTCATCCTCAATGTATACTTGTGTGTCCAAGTATTGCACCCGGTCAGTCGATGCCGTTAACGTAAACTGGATCTCCCGATCAAGGGAGTTCAAGTATACGTGAAAATCCATCAACTGATCCATGGTGCCATCCCAAATGAGGAAAATGTCATCTATGTATCTCCACCACGACAACACTTGATTGAAGTGGGGAGATACATAGACGAGACGCTCCTCAAATGACCGCACAAATATATTTGCATAAGTGGGCGCGGCATTAGAACCCATCGCCGCGCCCATCTTTTGCAAGAAAAATTGTCCCTGGAACACAAAATAATTGTTCCTCAAGGACAATTCCAACAATGTCAATATAAATTGTCGAACTGGGGCGGGATGCTCCGAATGTGCCAACATCTCCGCCACAGCCGACAAGCCTTTGTTGTGGTCAATCGAGGTGTACAACGACACAATGTCAAAGGAGGCTATAATGGCCCCCCTTGGTACCTGCATCCCTTTAATCTTGGTGATGAAGTCTCCGGTATCCCTAACGTACGATCTAGCACCCATAGCGTATTCTCTCAGTATCTTATCCAGAAATACATTAATGTTGGATAATATAGAGCCCCTACCCGAAATTATCGGCCGACCTGGAGGGTCAACCAACCTTTTATGTATCTTTGGTAATGCATATATCGTGGGTGTGACCGGGGACTTCACCACCAAAAAATCCTTAAGTTGTCCATCAATAATGCCACTCTGCATCGCCTCAGTCAGATGTGTATCAATTTTCCTTGCAATGTCGAACCTGGGGTCCCTGGCCAATGGCTCGTAGACGCCAGGTTCGCTCAATTGTCTTCTTATCTCCTTAACATACTGAATGGTGTCCATCACCACGATCCCACCACCCTTATCTGCGGGTTTGATGGTGAGATCGGGGTTACTGGACAACCCCTCCAGTGCAGACATTTCCTGTGTCGAAATGTTTGGCCTCATATATATACTGGGATGAGTATTTTTTCTCAACATAGCTACGTCTCTTTTGACCGCTTCAGAGAAGCATTCTAAAGCATGTGAATTGACAAGTGGAACAAAATCACTTTTTAAATACAAATCAAACTGTTTCAAAGTAAGTTGACCATCAGCATTACCAGATTCATTAGCATTCACCTTCATGGCATCAGTGGAACCGGAGTCGAACCACACCCTCAGTTTGAGATTCCTGAGGAGGCGGTTCAAGTCCAGTTCCAACTGAAACCAATCCGGCCTAGCCTGTGGGCAAAAGGACAATCCCTTATTTAGGGCTTTCAATTCATGTTCAGTCAATGT